>NC_091958.1:28632898-28856313 GCF_031021105.1 Erythrolamprus reginae
AGCTAACCCTAACCCTCACCCTCATCCTAACGCTAACCCTAACCCTAACCCTCACCCTAACCTAAACCCTAACACTAACGCAAACGCTAACCGTAACACCAACCCTAACCCTTACCCTAACCCCTAACCCCTAACCCCTAACCCTTACCCTAACCCTGACCAACCCTAACCCTGACCAACCCTAACCCTAACCCTAACCCTAACCCTAACCCTATCCCTAACCCTGAACCTAACCATAACCCTAACCCTCATCCTAATCCTAACCGTAACCCTAACCCTCACCCTAACCCTAACTTAAACCCAAACGCTAACACTAACATTAAGGCTAACACTAACGCTAACCGTAACCGTAACCCTAACCCTAACCCTAACCCATAACCCTTACCCGAACCGTAACCCTAACCCTAACCCTAACCCCTAAACCTAACCCTAAAACTAACCCTAAAACTAATACTAACACTAACATTAACCTTACCCTAACCCTAACCCTAACCCTAACCCTAACCATAACCCTAACCATAACCCCTAACCCTAACACTAACCCTAACCCTGAGCTTACCCTAACCCTAACCCTAACCCTTACACTAAGCTTACCCTAACCCTAACCCTAACCCAAACCCAAACCCTAACCCTAACAGTAACGCTAACCCTAACCTATTCCTAACCCTAACCCTAACCCTCATCCTAACCCTAACCCTAACCCTCACCCCAACCCTAACCCTAACTTAAACCCAAACGCTAACACTAACATTAAGGCTAACGCTAACACTAACGCTAACCCTAACGCTAACCCTAACCCTAACCCATAAACCTAACCCTAAAACTAACCCTAAACTAATACTAACACTAACACTAACACTAACACTAACCTTACCCTAACCCTAACCCTAACCCTAACCCTGAGCTTACCCTAACCCTAACCCTAACCCTAAAACTAAGCTTACCCTAACCCTAACCCTAACCCAAACCCAAACCCTAACCCTAATGCTAACCCTAACCCTAACAGTAACGCTAACCCTAACCTATTCCTAACCCTAACCCTAACCCTAACCCTAAACCCAAGTTTACCCTAACCCTAACCCTAACCCTTACCCTAACCCTAACGCTAATCCTAACGCTAACCCTAACCCTAACCCTAAGCTTACCCTAACCCTATCCCTAAACCCAAGTTTACCCTAACCCAAACCCTAACCCTAACCCAAACCCTAACGCTAAAGCTAACGCTAACGCTAACCCTAACCCTGAGCTTACCCTAACCCAAATGCTAACCCTAACCCTAACCCTATCCCTAAGCTTACCCTAACCCTATCCCTAACCCTAAGTTTACCCTAACCCTAACCCTAACACTTACCCTAACCCCTAACCCTAACCCCTAACCCTAACCCTAACCCTAGCCCGAACCCTAACCCGAACCCTAACCCGAAACCTAAGCTTCCCCTAACCCTAACCCTAACCCAAATGCTAACCCTAACCGTAACATTAACCCTAACCCTTACCATAAACCTAACTTTACCCTAACCCTAACCCAAACTCAAACTCAAACCCAAACTCAAACCCAAATGCTAACGCTAACGCTAACGCTAACCCTAACGCTAACCCTAACCCTAACCATAACCCTTACCCTAAACCCTAACCCTTACCCCAACCCTAACCTTAACACTAACCCTAATAAGAACACTAACCGTAACCCTAACCCTAACGCTAAGTTTACCCTAACCCTAACCCTAACCTTAACACTAACCCTAATAATAAACCTAACCCTAACCCTAAGCTTACTCTAACCCTAACCCCTAACCCTAACACTAACCTTAACACTAACCCTAATAATAACCCTAACCCTAACCCTAACCCCTAACCCCTATCACTTAACCCGAACCCTAACCCGAGCCCGAGCCCGAACCCTGACCCTAACCCTTACCCTAACCCTATCCCTAACCCTAAGTTTACCCTAACCCTAACCCTAACCCTTACCCTAACCCTAACGCTAATCCTAACGCTAACCCTAACCCTAGCCCTAAGCTTACCCTAACCCTATCCCTAAACCTAAGTTTACCCTAACCCTAACCCTAACCCAAACCCTAACGCTAACGCTAACCCTAACCCTAACGCTAACCCTAACCCTGAGCTTACCCTAACCCAAATGCTAACCCTAACCCTAACCCTATCCCTAAGCTTACCCTAACCCTATCCCTAACCCTAAGTTTACCCTAACCCTAACCCTAACATTAACACTAACACTTACCCTAAACCCTAACCCTAACCCCTAACCCTAACCCTAACCCTAGCCCGAACCCTAACCCGAACCCTAACCCGAAACCTAAGCTTCCCCTAACCCTAACCCTAATGCTAACCCTAACCCTGACCCTGACCCTAACCCTAACCGTAAGCTTACCCTAAACCTAACCCAAATGCTAACCCTAACCGTAACATTAACCCTAACCCTTACCATAAACCTAACTTTACCCTAACCCTAACCCAAACTCAAACTCAAACCCAAACGCTAACGCTAACGCTAACCCTAACCCTAACCCTAACGCTAACCCTAACCATAACCCTTACCCTAAACCCTAACCCTTACCCCAACCCTAACCTTAACACTAACCCTAATAAGAACACTAACCGTAACCCTAACCCTAACGCTAAGTTTACCCTAACCCTAACCCTAACCTTAACACTAACCCTAATAATAAACCTAACCCTAACCCTAAGCTTACTCTAACCCTAACCCTAACCCTAACCCTAACCATAACCCTAACCCTAAACCTAAGCTTCCCTTTACCCTAACCCTAACCCATATGCTAACCCTAACACTGACCCTGATCCTGACCCTGACCCTCAACCTGACCCTGACCCTGACCCTAACCCTAACCGTAAGCTTACCCTAACCCTAACCCAAATGCTAACCCTAACCGTAACTTTAACGCTAACCCTTACCATAAACCTAACTTTACCCTGTACTACTTCTTAAAGTGATAAGACAAACCCATTTCATTTTGTCCCTCCTTTTGCATCCTTTCTTTGATGATTCTATTCCACCATTTGGTGAGCTGTCTGTGGCAATTCTGTTAAATAGCAAGTTGGCTGTGGCCACTGGGCCATTATGACTTGGCCCCAATGAATTGTCCTAGAACTTTCTCACCCCTTCCTGCTTTCCTGGGGTGAATTTTTGTTTTCATAACAGCTGCCATATATTTTCTGGAAGGTTGTTTCTGTACTGCCCTACACCACCTTCCATTGGCCAACGTGTACTCGTTAAAGAGAGGATATCTCTTTCAAGCAAAGAACTTCTTGTTAAATCTCCCCCTTTCTTATAAAAGACGCTGTGTCTTTTGAGGGGGGCACCAGGGAGACCAGAGAAGTTGATCCACTCAACCAAATTGATTCCATGCCATGATGCACTCACCAGGCAGAAGAGAAGGGGGAGACTGCCCTGACTTCCTATGGAGGGGACATGGAATGAGTAGAATCTACTTGAGGGGTGGGTCAAATTCAGAATCTCCCTGAAAGCTTTTCACTCTGGTTCTTTCTTGGTGGAAATCTGGCTCCTGCTGAGTATTGAAGGCTATCTTCGAGACCACTTTCTGCCACACAACTCCCACTGACCGGTAAGATCCCACAGATTGGTCTCCTCCAGCTAAACAGTGGAGGCTGGTGGGCCCACGGGAGAGAGCCTTCTCTGTGGCTGCCTTGGATCTCTGGAACCAACTACCTCCGAAAAGCAGTTAAGATCTGGCTTTTCCAGCAGTTCTGGGGCCGTGGATTTCGTGGTTATAACCAGGGAGATCTGACCATGGAATGACAGTATGGATTTTAAATTGTTTTAATGCTTAAGATGTTTTTAATATTTTATTCTGTTGATAAGCAGCCCAGAGTCCTTTGGGAGTTGGGCGGCATATAAATTTAATAACATAAATAAAGAAATAAATATTCCCATCTCTCCAATCCAGATGTTTCTTCTCAGCCTTCCCCTTTGTGTAAAGTGACCAGATTTTACATTGTTAAAGAGGGACACCATTGACCTGGGGTGGGGGGGGGGGGTCTTAATTAAAAATTTGCTTTATATGGAGCAAAAAAAAAATCTGTGCGATGGGGCGGCTGCGGGGAGCAGAGGAAGCGGAGGGCTAGAGGGGAAAGTGGCAGGGAAATGGGGCAGCTCCGGTGTTCCCCGCCTCAAGTGCAAGCAAAAGGAGGTGGGGAATTCTGGCGGGGGCGGCAAGCAAATGGCAGATCCCGACGGTGACAGTTACAAGGCAAGGGAATCCCTGCGGCAATAAGACAACGCACACACAGAAGGAGCCCACGCACCCGGGCTCGGGTTCGTAAGGTGAAAATGGTTCTTAAGAAGAGGCAAACAAATCTTAAACAACGGGTTCGTATCTCAAAAAGTTCGTATGAAGAGGCATTCGTAAGACGAAGTATCGCTGTATGTGTATATTGTTGTAGGGAGAAAAATAAAATAAAAAATTCAAAATGAAAATATACAGACTTTTTGCAAGGGGGGAATTCAAAGAAGCAGAACTTGGTGTGGGGGCTGGAGCTGGGTCTCAGCCTTCCTAGCAAAGAAGTCCCCCCCCCTTCATTTTTACTTGTCTGATTGAACAGAAACCGCAGCTGGAAAGCTTTCCGCACAACACACACACAGCCTGTGTCCCAGGAAAGATGCCAGGAATGGAGGAAGACGAAGGGCTGTGGTTGCCTGGCAGGAGGACAGCTTCAGCCCCCCTGAAGATGGGTATGTGTGCGTGGGGGGGTGTTGGCATCAGCCTGTGCAGGAAGCCTGGCCTGTGGTGCAGAAAAAGAGTGGGCCCAGGGCAGAGGCGGAGAGCCCAGTCGGGGCTGATGCGGCTCCACCTATGAGTGATGTGGGGAGGCTGGCAGGCGGGATGGAAGTGAGCAGAGACCTAAACAAGCAAAGAGACTGGCAGGCAACTCAGCCCAGGCGCCAAGAAACCTCCTAAGAAGCCATTCAGATGATTCAAGGAGGCTCCAGCTTAATGATTTTTTTTTTAAAAAAAGGCTATTGAAGTTCTTCCCGAGATGTTCTTCTTGGCATTTCCAAGACTTTTGCCTGAGGTTAAGGAGGCCTTTCTCTAGGAGCTTGTGGGAGCCCCCTTTTCCCAAATCACACATGTTTTATGGACAGGGCAATCTCTCCCAAACTCAGCTGGCTTCATTGGCTGCACGGCAAGGATGCACAGATAGCAATAGCAATAACACTTATCTACTGCTTCGTAGTGCTTTTACCACCCTCTCTAAGCGGTTTACAGAATCAGCCTCTTGCCCCCAACAATCCTGGGTCCTCATTTTACCCACTTTGGAAGGATGGAAGGCTGAGTTCAACCTTGAGCTGGTGGTGAGATTTGGACTGCTGAACTGTAGCTGGCAGTAAGCTGAAGTAGTCTGAAATAAGCTGCACTCTAAATACTGCACCATCATGGCTAAATCAGGGGTAGGCAAAGTTGGCTCTTCTATGACATGTGAACTTCAACTCCCAAAATTCCTGAGCCCACTTTGCCTACCCCTGGGCTAGATGATGGATGGATGGATGGATCATAAAAGTCCAATTAATAAATAAATAATAAAAGTCCAATAAATAAATAAATAAATAAATAATTTGCTTGCCTGCTGAAATTCAGGAACCGTCTTCACTGCACCTCAGCATCTGATGGACATTCCTTCAAAGAGAGAGGAACAGTGGTTGCAGGAACGGAACATGGCCAGTCTACATATGTCTCTACCTAGGATCCAACTCATAAGCTCCTGATTGTGAGGCAAGATCCCCACCGCTAGGCCAGGCACCTTCTCCTCCTTGTTGATCCACATTTCCACATCTCCAAGTGGATGCTGGAAAAGGTTGACCCTCCTGCCAAAGTGACATTGGCTCTACTAAGAAATCACTCAAGCGATCCCAGGTTAGAGTGAGGATGATCTTTCCAAACAAGATTGCTTCCCTGTGTATATTTTATCTGCCCAGGCAATTCTCTTCTGCTGAAAACAAAACAAACCTCACTTTAAAGAGGCTACAGCACGAAGGAGATCCTTCCCTTGGCCTGAGTTACAGAGGAAAACTATGGAGGCAATAAGGAACTACAATAATGAATTTTACAAAAAATGGGGAAGTTGGTACAAATGGCTCAAACAGAAAAAAATACATAAAAAACCTAATGGAAAAGTAAAACTAGACACTTCTTCCTTTCTTACCCAAACATAATGAAAATATACTGTAGAAACACTGCACCATAAATCGATGGAACATAAAACCCCTAAAAACGAAGTCGTACCTTCCTCAGAAATACCCAAAATGAATATAGATATAGTATGCAGAACTAAAGAAAATAAATACACAATTCCACCTACTAGACATAAATACTTAACATCAGGTCACTCGATAGTGATAGTCAATAATAAGATTGACAACTTATGCCTTTACTATTGAAACTGAACGTTTTATATGCTTTAAGCTGATTTGTCTATCTATTTTTCCTCCTTTCTTTTTTTTCTTTGTGTTTTGTTTGTTTTGACTGTTTTCATATGTAGAAACTTAATAAAGATTTTTTTAAAAAAAGGAACTACAAGTGCCGGGATGCCTATCAGCCTTCTAGGGCCCTTGTTTCTTCAATAGTGGGAAAATATTTGTAATGAAGGATCTACTTCATGATATTAGGAGACCTTGAAGGTATTCTAGTGCAGCTCTCTGATCAAGCAGGAGACCCTCTACCAGGGGTCTCCAAACTCCATCACTTTAAGACTTGTGGATTTCAACTCCCAGAATTCCACAAGTCTCAAAGTGGCAGAGTTTGGAGACCCTTGCCCTATACCATTCTGGACAAATGGCTCTCCACTGTCTCTTCTTTAAAAATTCCAAACCTCTTTTATAAAATCCAGACAGAAATTTTATCAATAGCTTGAAAACAAAAAATAGGATGGACAAGTATTTTGAAATTAACATAAAAGAATTAGAGATAAGGTGGTAGAAACCTGTTTGAAAAGAGAAATGGTGGCAGCATTAGATAAATTATGTAACACAGACTTAAAGGAGTTAAGATTAATAAGAACATTGGAAAGTGTGAAAAATAGATGCAATTTCTTATTACTTTTATATTTCTTGTGTATTGTTTTTTCTTCTTTTTTCCATCTTAGATTACAGTAGTCTTTCTTTTTATTTTAGATAGAGATTGGCTGTTAGACTGCTAGTTTATTATATAAGATGTTTTTATATATGCATCGTTAGATATTGACTTATGTGTGTATTCTTAAATATGATTGATAATGATGATATATGTGTTTCCATTTATGTATGTTTTAAGGTGGAAAGCTCTGGTTGAAGTTTGTTATTTGTTGTCTTGCCTTTAGGTGTTTCTCCAAATAGGTCAACTCCTTCTTTTCTGTGACAGACGCTCAAATATTGCTCTCAGGTCACCCCTAAACTTTCTCTGTTAGACTAGACCCCCAATTCCTGCAACTGTTTTTCACTAATAACAACAATAACAACAACACAAGAGTTGGAAGGGACCTTGGAGGTCTTCTAGTCCAACCCCCTGCTTAGGCAGGAAACCTCACACTACTTCAGACAGATGGTTATCTAACATCTGCTTAAAAACTTCCAGTGTTGGGGCATCCACAACTTCTGGAGGCAACTTCTGTTCCACTGATCAACCATTCTGACTGTCGGGAAATTTCTCCTTAGTTCTAAGGTCTCTCGAATGGTTTAGTTGCCACCCATTGCTTCTTTTTCTACCCTCAGGTGCTTTGGAGAATAGCCTGACTCCCTCTTCTTTGTGGCAGCACCTGAGATATTGGAAGACTGCTATCATGTCTCCCTTGGTCCTTGTTTTCATTAAACTAACAGGCTCAAATTCAATCCCAACAAGACGGAGTGGCTGTGGGTACTGCCTCAGACAATTCCATCTGTCCGTTCATTACCCGGGGGGGAATTGCTGACCCCCTCAGAGAGGGTTCACAACTTGGGCGTCCTCCTTGATCCACAGCTGACTTTAGAACACCATATTTTTGCTGTGGCGAAGGGGGCGTTTGCTCAGGTTTGCCTGATGCGCCAGTTGTGGCCCTATCTGGACAGGGAGTCTTTCCTCATGGTCATTCATGCCCTTATCACCTCGAGGTTCGACTACTGCAATGCTCCCTACATGGGGCTACCTTTGAAGAGTGTTCGGAAACTTCAAATCGTCCAAAATGCAGCCGGGCGAGCAGTTATGGGCCTTCCAAGGCATACCCATATTTCTTCAGCACTCCGCAGACTGCATTGGCTGCCGATTAGTTTCCGGATACAATTCAAAATGTTGGTTATGACCTACAAAGCCCTACATGGCATTGGATGGCCTTCTGTCATATGAGTCCCAGCGACTGGTTAGCTCCCACAGGGTTGGCCTTCTCCAGGTCCCATCAACTAGACAATGTTGTTTGGCGGGACCTAGGGGAAGAGCCTTCTCTGTGGGGGGGCCGGCTCTCTGGAATCAGCTCCCCCTGGAGATTCGTACTGCCCCAACCCTCCTCGCCTTATGTAAAAGCTTAAAGACCTATTTATGCCGCTAGGCCTGGGGCCATTAGACCCGCACCCCCTCGCCGACAAGTGTAATATGTTTTGCTGTGTGAATGAGAATGAATGATTTTAAATCTTACTAGTTTTTTAAAAGTTTTTTAGTATAAACTGGATTCTTAAATATGTATATGGTATGTTGTTTTTGACATGTTGTGAGCTGCCCTGAGTCCTCGGAGAGGGATGGCATACAAATCCAATCAATCAATCAATCAATCAATCATCAATCAATCAACTAGCCATGCCCAGTTTCTGCAACTGTTCATATGTTTGAGCCTCCAGTCCCCTAATCATCTTTGTCGCTCTTCTCTGCACTTTTTCTAGAGTCTCAGCATCCTTTTTGCATCGCTGTGACCACAACTGAATGCAGTATTCCAAATGCGGCCTTACCAAGGCCTTATAAAGTGGTATTAACCATTCGCGTGGTCTTTTTTTTTCAAATAGAAAATTTATTTTTCTCCAACATAGAATAAAAAACAAAACATAAGCACAAACACTAAAACAATGCTTAAAGTAAAACATATATAAAAATTTTCTTTTTCTATTAATCATTCAGTGGAGGCTTATTTTCTTCCATTATAAAAAACATTCTATAGGAATTTATGTAATATTATCAATATAAAGAAAACCTCAAAAAACCTCAAAAAACAACAATCTTTTTCTCACCTTACATTGAAAAATTACATTACATCAGTATAAATAATATCAAACTCTATATTGTACCCATCTTAATTCAAACTTTCATTTCTACATTAGATTAATTAATTAATTAGATTAAACGCTGATGATACCCAGCTGTACATCTCCACCCCATGTCCAGTCAACAAAGCAGTGGAAGTGATGTGCCAGTGCCTGGAGGCTGTTAGGGTCTGGATGGATGTCAACAGACTCAAACTCAACCCTGATAAGATGGAGTGGCTGTGGGTTTTGCCTCCCAAGGACAATTCCATCTGTCCATCCATAAACTTGGGGGAGGAATTACTGAACCCCTCAGAGAGGGTATGCAACTTGGGCGTCCTCCTCGATCCACAGCTTACATTAGAGAACCATCTTTCAGCTGTGGCGAGGGGGGAGTTTGCCCAGGTTTGCCTGGTGCACCAGTTGCGGCTCTACTTGGACTGGGACTCACTGCTCACAGTCACTCATGCCCTCATCACCTCAAGGCTCGACTAATGTAATGCTTTCTACATGGGGGCTACCTTTGAAGAGTGTTCGGAAACTTCAGATCGTGCAGAATGCAGCTGCAAGAGCAATCATGGGCTTCCCCAGGTATTCCCATGTTACACCAACACTTCGCAGTTTGCATTGGTTGCCGATCAGTTTCCGGTCACAATTCAAAGTGTTGGTTATGACCTATAAAGCCCTTCATGGCATCGGACCAGAATATCTCTGGGACCACCTTCTGCCGCATGAATCCCAGCGACCGGTCAGGTTTATTTATTTATTTATTATTATGTATTTATTTTATTTATTTATTATTTGGATTTGTATGCCGCCCCTCTCCGAAGACTCGGGGCGGCTCACAACAAGTGAAAACAAATCATAAATAATCCAATTAATTAAAATATTTAAAGATTTAAAAAGCCCCATATACTAACAGACACACACACAAGCATACCATGTATAAATTAAACGTGCCCAGGGGGAGATGTTTAATTTCCCCATGCCTGACGGCAAAGGTGGGTTTTGAGGAGTTTACGGAAGGCAGGAAGAGTAGGGGCAGTTCTGATCTCCGGGGGGAGTTGGTTCCAGAGAGCCGGTGCCGCCACAGAGAAGGCTCTTCCCCTGGGGCCCACCAACCGACATTGTTTAGTTGACGGGACCCGGAGAAGGCCCACTCTGTGGGACCTAATCGGTCGCTGGGATTCGTGCGGCATGAGGCGGTCTCGGAGATATTCTGGTCCGATGCCATGAAGGGCTTTAAAGGTCATAACCAACACTTTGAATTGTGACCGGAAACTGATCGGCAGCCAATGCAGACTGCGGAGTGATGGTGAGACATGGGCATACCTGGGTAAGCCCATGACTGCTCTCGCAGCTGCATTCTGCACGATCTGAAGTTTCCGAACACTTTTCAAAGGTAGCCCCATGTAGAGAGCATTACAGTAGTCGAACCTCGAGGTGATGAGGGCATGAGTGACTGTGAGCAATGAGTCCCAGTCCAGATAGGGCCGCAACTGGTGCACCAGGCGAAACTGGGCAAACGCCCCCCTCGCCACAGCTGAGAGATGGTTTTCTAATGTGAGCTGTGGATCGAGGAGGACGCCCAAGTTGCGGACCCTCTCTGAGGGGGTCAGTAATTCCCCCCCCCCAGGGTAATGGACGGACAGATGGAATTGTCCTTGGGAGGCAAAACCCACAGCCACTCCATCTTATCCGGGTTGAGCTTGAATCTGTTGACACCCATCCAAGCCCCAACAGCCTCCAGGCACCGGCACATCACTTCCACCGCTTCGTTGACTGGGCATGGGGTGGAGATGTAAAGCTGGGTATCATCGGCATATTGATGATACCTCACCCCATGTCCTTGGATGATCTCACCCAGCGGTTTCATGTAGATGTTAAATAGCAAGGGGGGGGAGGACCGACCCCTGAGGCACCCCACAAGGGAGAGACCTCGGAGCCGACCTCTGACCCCCCACTAACACCGACTGCGACCGGCCAGAGAGGTAGGAGGAGAACCACTGAAGAATAGTGCCTCCCACCCCCAACCCCTCCAACTGGTGCAGAAGGATACCATGGTCGATGGTATCGAAAGCCACTGAGAGATCGAGGAGCACCAGTACAGAGGATAAACCCCTGTCCCGGGCCCGCCAGAGATCATCCATCAACGCGACCGAAGCGGTTTCCGTGCTGTAACAGGGCCTGAAACCCGACTGCTGGGGACCTAGATAATCGGCTTCTTCCAAGGACCGCTGGAGCTGGAGTGCCACCACCTTCTTGACAACCTTCCCCATAAAGGGAAGGTTGGAGACTGGACGATAGTTGTTAAGTACAGCTGGGTCCAGGGAAGGCTTCTTGAGGAGGGGGCGCACGAGTGCTTCTTTATAGAGTGTTGGAAAAACTCCCCTCCCCAAGGAAGCGTTGGTAATCTCCTGGGCCCAGCTCCGTGTCACCTCCCTGCTGGCCGAGACCAACCAGGAGGGACACGGATCCAGTAGACAGGTGGCGGAACTCACAGCTCCAATGGCCTTGTCCACTTCATCAGGTGTCACCAGATCAAACTCTTCCCAGACAGGTGGACAAGTACGTGCTCCAGTCACCTCGACTGACTCGTTGTCAGTCAACTCTGTATTACAATTGGAGTCGAGATCGGCCCGGATCTGAGCGACTTTATCAGCGAAAAACGTGTTAAAATCCTCGGCACTGCTCTGCAAGGGCTCCCCAGCTCCCCCCTGGTTAAGAAGGGAGCGGGTCACCCTAAACAGAGCGGCCGGGTGGGATTCCGCTGATGCAATCAAGGCGGCATGGTACGCGCATCTTGCTGCCTTGAGCGCCACTTTGTAAGTCTTAATAAAAGCTCATACAAGTGTTCGATCAGATTCAGACCTACTCTTCCTCCATCGCTTCTCTAGACGTCTCTTTTGGCGTTTCAACTACCAGAGCTCCTCGTTGAACCATGGAGCTCTACGGGGTCTAGCGCCACGGAGAGGTCGCAAAGGCGCAATCCGGTCAAGAGTCTCCACTGCAGCCTTGTTCCAGGCCTCCGCAAGAGACTCCGCCGAACTGTGGGCGAGTGCCTCTGGAATAACCCCAAGCGCCGTCTGAAAGCCCTCTGGGTCCATCAGGCGTCTGGGGCGGAACATCTTAATTGGTTCCGCCTCCCTGCGGGGAAGGATTGGAGCCAGGAAGTCAAGCCATAGTAGGAAATGGTCTGACCATGACAAAGGCAATTCTTCTAAGCCCCTTAGTCTCGGACCATTACTCAATTGCCCGGAAAGGAATACCATGTCAGGTGCGTGCCCTCCCTCGTGAGTCGGACCCTGTACTACTTGAGTCAGGTCCATGGCTGTCATGGTGGCCATGAACTCCTGTGCCAACCCAGAGGTTTCACCGAGTGACGGCAGGTTGAAGTCCCCCAGGACAATAAGTCCGGGGAACTCCACCGCCAACCCGGCTACCTCCTCGAGTAGCACAGGCAGGGCTTTTGACACGCAGCTGGGAGGCAGGTACGTGAGAAATAAGCCCACCTGAACCCCTAAGTCCAACTTCATCAAGAGAGACTCGCAACCTGCAATTTCCGGAGCAATGAGTCTACGTAGGCAAAGGCTCTCCCTGGCTATAATAGCCACTCCTCCCCCCCTTCCCTGGGGTCGAGGTTGATGCCATATCTGAAACCCGGCTGGGCAGATTTCAGAGAGAGGAACACCTCCCTCTGGGCCCAGCCAGGTTTCAGTAATACATGCCAGGTCGGCCTCCTCATCCAGGATCAAATCCCGGATGAGGAGAGCTTTATGTACCACCGACCTGGCATTGAGCAGCAGCAACCTGAGCCCAGGGCCAGAGTTACACTCATCACCAGTACCCAAGATTGGGCTCACAGAGCCAGAACAAGGGATCGTTATTAAGCAACGATCCCTCGTTCCCCTGGAACGGCTAACTCTGTCCACAGAGTTGGCCTTCTCCGGGTCCCGTTGGCGAAACAATGTTGTCTGGCGGGACCCAGGGGAAGAGTCTTCTCTGTGGCAGCCCTGACCCTCTGGAATCAACTGCCCCCGGAGATTAGGACTGCCCTCCCCTCCTTGCCTTTCACAAACTCCTCAAAACCCCCCTCTGTCGTCAGGCATGGGGAAATTTCTGTTTTATGTATGGTCCGTATGAGATGTATGATTGTTTTTATATTAAGGGTTTTAAATTGTTTTTAAGTCTTGGATTTGTACTGTTTTTTGTTGTGAGCTGCTCCGAGTCTTCGGAGAGGGGCGGCATAAAAATCTAATAAATAAATAAAATAAATACATAAAATAAATACATAAATTCAATATCATCTTATCCAATAATTACTGGAGCTTCTAGATATATCTAAAATAGAACAAAAGTACTTCTTATCATATATCACATAAACTATATTAGAAAATTCTATATGTTTAAATTCTTATTAATAAATGGATTTGTGTCGTATCATTATATAGTGCTACCACCAATTCCTATCTTGCAATCTGGCTAACAATATTTAATTCAATTTTCATATCTCATCTTTCCCCTGAGTAACTAAGTATAATATTTATTTAGCTTTTAAATTTCCCCCAAATTTTATAATAATCAGAGTCTTGTTTATCTTTCATTTTCAAAGTCAATCTATTCATTTCTGCAGTTTACAAGTTTCCTCAAAACTTCCCTTTGTATTGGTAGCCTATTCAATTTCCAGTTTTGTGCATACACAATCCTTGCAGCCATAACTATATGTATAATTAAGTATGTCTCTTCTTTATCAAAGTTTATCAAAGTAAAATACCTAGAAGGTATATCTCTGGCTTTAATTCAATAGTCTTGTTCAAAATCTTCTGGATCCAATGTTGAATTTGAATCCAATATTTACATGCTTCTGGACAAGTCCACCACATATGGTAAAAAGAACCTGGTAATTCACCACATTTCCAACATTTCATCGATAAATTCTTAAACATTTTAGCTAACCTTTCTGGAGATATATACCATCTGTAAAACATCTTATACATATTTTCCTTAAATGCTGTTGACATTGTCATTTTATAGTTTCTTCCCCATAGTTGCTGCCAACTGTCTCTATCTAATGAAAAGGCTATATTTCTCATCTATTTTATCATTGTATCCTTCACCCGATCTAGATTCTCTCCCTCTGTTCATGCAGCCTAGAACTGTGTTGGCTTTTTTGGCAGCTGCTGCAAGCGGCTGGCTCATATTTAAATGGTTGTCCACTAGGACAAATCTTAGCCTTCAATCCCCTCCTCATCTTTGTTGCACTTCTCTGCATTCTTTTTAGCATCTTATTTTGTACTGTGAGGACCAGATATCTCTAAAGATGAGATTTTAGCCAGAGAAGAAGCTACTAGACTTCTTGCCACTGGAGACCAAAGTGTCCTTCTGCCTACAATCCCTTCATCTTGGACTCTAAAAGGTTGCGACACCCTCACAGGCCTGGGATAAGCAAACATCTGCTTCTCCTGACCTCTTCTCAAATGTCTTTGGATGAGTGGAGGCCCCACCCTTGAGGTCCCAGCCAAGGGCGATGTGAAGACTGCACAGGGCATTCATTGGCGAAAGAAGGGAGCCCATTCAGAGATGAGGCATTGCGTACTTGGCTGCTTTCCCAATGCCTAGCAGAGCTCAAGCTTTCTAGAATCTAGAAGCGTGCAGAATTTCAGAAAAGAGTTTTGGGGAGGAGGGGTGGGAAAAGAAAAGTGGAGCAACATCCAAAATGCATTTTCTTGCTCTGAAAGTATACATAGAATAATAAGGTTGGAAGGGACCTTGAGGGTCATCTAGTCCAACCCCCCTGCCCTAGCAGGCGACCCTACACCATTTCTGACAGGCGGCAGTGCAGTCTCTTCTTGAAAGCTTCCAGGGATGAAGCTCCCACAACTTCTAAAGGCAACTTCTGTTCCATGGGTTCATTGTTCTCACTTGTCAGAAAGTTCCTCCTTAGTTCTAGCTTGAATCTCTCCTTGTTCAGTTTTCATCTATTATTCCTCAAGCCTTCTGGTGTTTTGGAAAAACCCCTTCTTCTCTGTGGCAGCCCTTCAAAGATTGGAAGACTGTTCTCGTGTCTCCCCTGGTCCTTCTCTTCACTAGACTAGCCAGGCCCAGTTCCTGCAACTGTTCATCGCACGTCTGAGCCTCCAGTCCCCTAATCTTTTTTGTTCTTCTTCTCTGCACTTTTTCTAGAGTCTCAACTTCTTTTTACAGAGTGGTATTAGTACCTCCCTTGATCTTGATTGGATCCCTCTATTAATGCAATTTAGAATTGCATTGGCGTTTTTGCTACCACCACACACTGCTGGCTCCTATTTAATTGGTTGTCCACTAAGACTCCAAGATCCCTCTCACAGATTATTTATTTATTTATTTATCTTCTTAGACTCAGGGCGGCTTACAACATGTTAGCAATAGCACTTTTTTTTAAACAGAGCTAGGCTATTACCGCCACAATCCAGGTCCTCATTTTACCCACCTCGGAAGGATGGAAGGCTGAGTCAACCTTGAGTCGGTGATGAGATTTGAACCGCTGACCTTCAGATCTACAAGTCAGCTTCAGTGGCCTGCAGTACAGCACTCTACCTGCTGCGCCACCCTGGCTCAATTCCCAGTTCCTGCTATTAAGCCTGGTTTTTCCCAATCTACATGTGGACTTTGTTTTTTCTTGCCTAAGTGTCAGGTTCTGGAACAGTAGAGACCCACATCATCAACCAGTTTTGAAACTCAGAACTGGGATCAAGGGAATTGCAAGGCAAGGAGATCGCTCTAGATCACTCAGAAAAGTGAGCCAAACTGCAAAAGAGGGGGGGACTGTTCTTTGAAGACGACCTGGCTGCTCTCCAGCTCACCTTTTTCCCAGGACGAAGAGCCAAAGCTGCATACCAAGCGTTGTGTCGAGCTGCCCAGAGCTGTCCGCAGGTCTCCAGTTCCCAGGCCCAAGCAAAGTCCGAGCCCCCATTGGACTGCACAATGGCCTCTGCAGAGGGAGACGGGAATTAAACCCCCCTTGGTCCGACTGATGCTGGTCTATAGGGTGATTCCACCCTGATCTACGGAATCAGACAGGCAGTCTTCGACTTACGACCATTTTGTTTAGTGACCGTTCAGTCACAACGGCACTGCAAAAAGTGGCTTGTGAGCTTGATGGCTGTTCTGGGCCCTACAGGAGGGTCCCAGGATCAAAGTTTGGATGCTCGGCCAATGGCGTAGGACAGGGGGGCCGGACTTTCCTTGGTCTGCTCTCCCCCCCCCCGTCCCTGTGCATGCACACTGGCCTCAGTGGAGCCTGGGACGTGAAAAGGAAATATGACATACAGCAGAGGTCCCCAACCGCCGGTCCGCGGACCGGGACCGGGCCGTTGGGGTTTTCCAGCCGGTCCGCGGCGTCGGAGACCCAAAGCCCATGTGGAGGAAGACGGAGCCAAGCGGGGCCACCCGGAGACCTTTTCCCGTCTTCTTCTCCTCGCTCGCTCCCCTCATAGCCAGCAGCCCCGCTCGCGGGGGGATGCCCGTTCGTAGCTACCAGCCCGCCAAGCGTCGAGGGGGCTTCCGAGGCTGAAGGGAAGAGCCGGAATGCCCTTCCCGGGTTTAGATTGCTTGCTGTTGGGGGAAACGGAGGAGGCGGCGGCGGCGGTGGGGCGCGATCGCCTACTTTCTGGAGCGAGGAGAAAAGAACCGCCGCCTCCTCCGTTTCCCCCAACAGCAAGCAATCTAAACCCGGGAAGGGCATTCCGGCTCTTCCCTTCAGCCTCGGAAGCCCCCTCGACGCTTGGCGGGCTGGTAGCTACGAACGGGCATCCCCCCGCGAGCGGGGCTGCTGGCTGTGAGGGGAGCGAGCGAGGAGAAGAAGACGGGAAAAGGTCTCCGGGTGGCCCCGCTTGGCTCCGTCTTCCTCCACGCAGGATGGGCTTTGGGTCTCCGACGCCCTCGCCCGTTCCCTCAGGAGCGATGAGTGGGACGTCTTCTTCTCCTCGCTCGCTCCCCTCATAACCATCCCTCCAGCGTCGAGGGGGCTTCCGAGGCTGAAGGGAAGAGCCGGAATGCCCTTCCCGGGTTTAGATTGCTTGCTGTTGGGGAAAACGGAGGAGGCGGCGGCGGCGGTGGGGCGCGATCGCCTACTTTCTGGAGCGAGGAGAAAAGAACCGCCGCCTCCTCCGTTTTCCCCAACAGCAAGCAATCTAAACCCGGGAAGGGCATTCCGGCTCTTCCCTTCAGCCTCGGAAGCCCCCTCGACGCTTGGCGGGCTGGTAGCTACGAACGGGCATCCCCCCGCGAGCGGGGCTGCTGGCTGTGAGGGGAGCGAGCGAGGAGAAGAAGACGGGAAAAGGTCTCCGGGTGGCCCCGCTTGGCTCCGTCTCCCTCCACACAGGATGGGCTTTGGGTCTCCGACGCCCTCGCCCGTTCCCTCAGGAGCGATGAGTGGGACGTCTTCTTCTCCTCGCTCGCTCCCCTCATAACCATCCCTCCAGCGTCGAGGGGGCTTCTGAGGCTGAAGGGAAGCGCCGGAATGCCCTTCCCGCGTTTAGATTGCTTGCCGTTGGGGGAAACGGAGGAGGCGGCGGCGGTGGGGCGCGATCGCCAAGTTTCTGGAGCAGATAGGCTTTGAGTTTTTGGCTGGGGGGGGAGAAGTAGGACCTTCCTAAGTTCCCCCCCCAGTCAAAATCACAAAGCCAGGCAGCCCCCAGCCGCCAAAGGAGCCTCCTCATTCTCCCTGCCCTGTGGAGAAGTGTGGAGGGCTGCGTCACTAAGCTCCACCCCTCCATAACCCCACCCCCATATGACCAAAGCCCCCCCCACCGGGCCGTAGAAAACTCGTCTAACTTAAAGCCGGTCCCTGGTGCTAAAAAGGTTGGGGACCTCTGACATACAGGACTCCCTACACAGAAGCACCCGGGTCCCTCCATCGCCCAGCCCCACGCAGAACAAGTCCATGTATGTAATTCTCATATATGAACTGAATAAACAAATTCTCGCAGCCAACCCACACTCAGTAAAAGACCTTGGAATAATAATATCAAACGACCTAAGTGCTAAAGCCCACTGCAACAATATCGCCCAAAAGGCTTCCAGAGTTGTTAACCTGATCCTACGTAGCTTCTGCTCTGGCAATCTTACACTACTGACTAGAGCCTACAAAACTTATGCCAGACCCATTCTCGAATACAGCTCATCTGTCTGGAACCCACACCACATCTCAGACATCAACACTCTCGAAAACGTCCAAAGATATTTCACCAGAAGAGCCCTTCACTCCTCCACTCGAAACAGAATATCCTACGAAAATAGACTAACTATCCTGGGTCTTGAAAGCTTAGAACTACGGCGCCTAAAACATGATTTAAGTATTGCCCACAAGATCATATGCTGCAACGTCCTTCCGGTCAACGACTACTTCAGCTTCAACCGCAACAACACAAGAGCACACAACAGATTCAAACTTAATAGTAACCGCTCCAAACTTGACTGTAAAAAATATGACTTTAACAATCGAGTTGTTGGAATAACCATTGGGAAAGAATCATATAAAACACAAGCATACGCCGATGATATGACTTTTATCATTGAAAATCCATTGACGACATTACCAATCTTGATAGCTACAATAGAAGAGTATGGTAAGGTAGCTGGTTTAAAAATTAACAAAAATAAGACACAACTTATAGTTAAAAATATGACAAAAATGCAGGAAAGAAGATTAGAAATTATTTCAGAAATGAAGATAGTTAAAAAAGTAAAGTACTTAGGAATATGGATCACAGCCAAAACGATATCATTAAAAAATGATAATTATATCAAAGTAATTGAAGAAATTAAAAAAGATTTAGAAATATGGAATAATCTGAAAATATCTTTCCCGGGAAGAATAGCAACTATTAAGATGAATGTTCTACCAAAGATATTGTTTCTGTTTCAAGTAATACCTATAAATCCAGGGGGGAAATTTTTAAAAGACTTAATAACAATTGTTAAAAAATTCTTGTGGCAGGGCAAGAAGGTGAGAATAAAGTTAAGTATCTTAGAAGATATTAAAGAAAGGGGTGGATTTGCTCTACCTAATTGGAAATTTTACTATAAAGCAGCTGCACTATCTTGGATCAAGGAGTGGATAACTTTAGAAAATAGAAGAATATTAACTCTGGAAGGGCATGATCTGATGCTTGGATGGCATGCTTTCCTCTGGTATGACAAAGAAAAAACACATTCATATTTTCAAAGACACACAATAAGAAAGTATTTAATAGAAGTATGGAAAGATATTAAGAAAAATCACTTCTTAAATGTACCAGACTGGATATCCCCACTAGAGGCGATATCCCATCCTAATCTCATATCGGATAGGAAAATACCAAAGTATAAACAATTACTTGATGAACAAATGAATTTAAAAACAAGAGATAAACTTTAAGAGGAAGGATTTAAAATAGATTGGTGGCAATATATACAGATACAGTCGAAGTTTCAAAAAGATAGCAAAGTATATATATTTAACAAGAGTAAAAACTTTTTGAGTAGTTTATTGATTACAAATTTAAAGAAATTAATTGGGAAAGCATATAAATATATGATAGAACATAAAAATATAGATTTAACTCTCAAAGACAACATGATTACTTGGTGTAAAAATTTCGGCAAAGAGTTCGATCTAGAGACTTGGGAGAAAGTTTGGATAACAAATTGGAAGATGACAAACTCAGTTTCTTTAAAAGAAAACCAAATTAAGATGTTTTACCGATGGCATCTCCCACCGAATAGAATTGCTAAGATGTATCCAAATACCTCCCCAAATTGTTGGAAATGTAAAAGTGAAATAGGTTCTTATTATCATCAATGGTGGACATGTAATAAAGTCTGGACATATTGGAGAATGATAGAAAAAATGATAAAAGAAATTACATTATATGAAATAGAAAAATCCCCTGAATTTTATCTCCTAGGCACAGCTAAACAGAAATATAAAAAAGATTTTTTTTTTCTGGTTGTACATATTTTAACAGCCGCTAGGATAGTTTATGCACAAAATTGGAAAGGGGAAGATATCCCCCCAAAAGAGTATGTAGTGAAAAAAATTCTGGATTGTGCAGAGATGGATATGATGACGAGAAGGCTGAATGATCAAGAAGAATCTGATTTTTATATTATTTGGGATAAAATTTATACATGGATAGATAAGAATAAAGTTGAAAATAAGGTAATGAAAACGGTATGAATATAATTAAATGTTATTGATATTTTTTGTTGTTTTTAGTGTTGTTGCCTTCTCTATTTTATCAATTTAACTTTATGTCTATTAGAATATGTAAACAAAGTTCTTCTTTTCAATTAGAATATTAGTTTGATTTAAAGATTTAAGGTTTTATCCTTTTTTCTGTATTAAAAATTGACTTCAAGAAAAGAGGGGTAATTGTAACCCCTAATATGTGTTTAAATGTTTGTAAGTTTGTATGTCTTTTTTATTGAAAATTAATAAAGTTTATTTTAAAAAAACAACAATCGAGTTGTTGAAGCGTGGAACTCATTACCGGACTCAATAGTGTCAACTCCCAACCCCCAACATTTCTCCCTTAGACTCTCCACGATTGACCTCTCCAGGTTCCTAAGAGGCCAGTAAGGGGCGTATATAAGTGCACTGATGTGCCTATCGTCCCCTGTCCAATTGTCTTTCCTTATCTCATATATCATATATATTCTCTCCTTATCTATCTATCTATCTATCTATCTATCTATCTATCTATCTATCTATCTATCTATCTATCTATTATATATATATATATCATATATATTCTCTCCGTATCTCTTACATCATATATATTCTCTTCTTTTTTAATTTCTATCTTTATATATATTACTTAATGTCTATTCTCTTCCATATGTATTGTATATTGGACAAAGAATAAATAAATGAAAAATAAAATACAGTTGTCATTGAGCCTGCCCTCTATGGTTAGAAGCCATGATGGTCATACAGTAGTCAATTTTACAACCCTTTATTTTACAAAAGAATCACTTACTCAAAGGCAACAATCGAAAGTGTCCTTGCTACTTTCAAAGCCTAAGTGAACATCCCAAAATGCTCCATTCCACATAGCAGTCTTCACCCTCCTCCCTGCAGACTAAGCATAGAAACATAGAAGACTGACGGCAGAAAAAAAACTCATGATCCATCTAGTCTACCCTTATACTATTTTTTTGTATTTTATCTTAGGATGGATATATGTTTATCCCAGGCATGTTTAAATTCAGTTACTGTGGATTTACCAACCACGTCTGCTGGAAGTTTGTTCCAAAGATCTACTACTCTACTACTACCCGGTTACAGCACGGAAACTGCTTTGGTCGCGCTGATGGATTATCTCTGGCAGGGGCTTCTCCTCTGTCCTGATGCTTCTTGACCTCTCAGCGGCTTTCAATACAATCGACCATGGTATCCTTGTGCGCCGGCTGGAGGGATTGGGAGTGGGAGGCACTGTCCTTCAGAGGTTCTCCTCCTACCTCTCCGGGCAGTCGCAGTCGGTGTTAGTGGGGGGTCAGAGGTCGATCTCTAGGTCTCTCCCTTGTGGGGTACCTCAGGGGTCGGTCCTCTCCCCCCTGCTATTTAATATCTACATGAAACCGCTGGGTGAGATCATCCAGGGGCATGGGGTGAGGTATTATCAGCCACGATATTCTTCAGCCACCACAAGCAACACTAAACCACAACCCACTCTATCTTCAAAAGACACACCTATGCAAAGCTGCTTTAGGGTATATACTTTGGTCAACCAATCAGATTACTTTACAATCTGCACATTCATCGTGACTGAAGAGTTTTACATTGTTAAAGTCGTTACAATGATTACAGCTCTTCTCTCTGCAATTTGGAATATTACGTCAGGTAGGGCCCGATCCTGACCAACTCTGGATGGGCTGTTCCTGCTATGGAGACTTTGATGGCTCTGTTATTGTTTCTCCTCCTCCTTTTTCTTATTTTCTTCAAAAAGAGACAATAAAAACCAGATGAATAGTAGACAAAGGGAGAAGTACAGATTACAAAGTCCACGTGGGCTTCTTGGGAAAGACTGTTAGCTTCTTCCCCTTCCTTGTCTTGCAGGACGAAGGGAATGGCAGCAAAACCGCCAATTTAATCCCAGTTGGAATGACTATTCAGTGCAGGGCAGGAACCGACACTACCCGCACGAGCGTCGCTGGCAGGAAAATTCCAGGAATGTGGCACAACGGGAGCAGCACTGGAGCTCAAGACACGCTGGAAATAACCAGCCTAGCACCAGCGTGCATCAAAAACGCCACTATGAGGAGTACGGCAGAGCATGCTGTTACCAGGGACCTGTGGAATACAGGTGAGGGGCTAAGCAGGCCATTCGGCTAGTCCGTGTGGCATCTGCAGGAGTCAGCATGCCAAAAGCAAGGAATGGTGGTTTTCACAAAGATCATGGAAGGGAGATTGCAGGGACTACTAGAACTGTAGGGTTGGGTTAGGCTCTCCCTACCCTCTTACCACAGCAATACTCCAAAGGGTATCCTTTGAGTACTAGGAATAATTGTGGGAGGTAAATATGTCTAGCCCAGTGATGCTGAACCTATGGCAGGGGTGCCACAGATGGCACGTGGAGCCATATCTATTGGCATGAGAGCCGTTGCCCTAGCTCAGCTCCAATGTGCATGTGTGCGCCAGACAGCTGATTTTTGACTTACACAGAGGCTCTGGGAGGGCGTTTTTGGTTTCCAGAGGGATGGGGAGGGCCTTTTTACCCTGCCTTGGATCCAGGGATGCCTTTGGAACCTGGGGAGGATGAAACACGAGCCTACTGGGCCCACCAGAAGTTGGGAAACAGGCCGTTTCCGGCCTCCAGAGGGCCACCGATGGGCAGGAGTAGCTGTTTTCGTCTTCTCCAGGCATTGAATTATAGGTGTGGGCATTCATGCGTGTGTAATTGCGCATGCACACTCTCTTTGGCACTCGGGGGGAAAAAAGGTTCACCATCACTGGTCAAGCCTATGGATGTGGCTCATTAAAAGAGATCCAGCTTAGAAATAAGGAGAAATTTCCTGACAGCGAAAGCAATTAAGCAGTCAAATAACTTGTCCGCTGGGGTTATGGGTGCTCCATCGGTAGAGGCTTTCAAAAATAAGATGAACAACCATTTGACTGGGATGGTATAAGGCTTCTGCCTTGACCCGGGGTTGGACCAGAAGATCTCTAAGGTCCTTTCAACCCTATGAATCTATGATGTCTCACAACCTTTCTTTCTCCAGGACAGAGTTGCTCTTCATTTTTTCTTAACAATCTTGCATATTCCTTCATCGGAGGGATCTCTGCACCACTCAGCCACCTTCTAGGTGTGCATTGTGAGTGTTGCCCCTTCTTTGTAAGCGTGTGTGATATCATGACCCACAATACAAAGTGTGTAGGCTTGTGCTCCAACTCTGCCATTCTCCATCTTCTTTCCTTCCTCTGGTCCCTAGATACTGCTGAAGTGGGCTGATAGTCTTGTAAGCATGTCTGATAGTCTTGTTCTCTTCCATTCCTTTGGCACCAGAGGGAGTGAAGCATCCCAAGATCTAGATAGGGTCATTTGCCTCTTCTGTTGAACTGAATGCTTTGACTTCTTCTTTCTCCTCTAGATACCATTATGAACCAAAAAGGCAAAGATTGGGTGAATTCCGTGCCCAAAGTTACCAAGATTATAGGAGCACGTCCAATGATAGAGCTCCCCCAGGTTATCGTGGCCAAGGGACATCAGGCCATTACCGACCTTTCCATCAAGGGCAACCACCACGTCTATATTAAATTTTTAAGCTGCTTTATTTTAGATTAAAAAATGAGTTTTTTCAACAATTGGAATTTCTGTGTCTCTTTCCACCCCACTCCATCCAGCAGTGGTCCCTGAGGTAGCTGATGCTTTTTGGTTTGTATTCTCCCCCTTCAACCCAGTCCTAGTTTGGGATGCGGGCCTTTGCTTCCAGCCATCGCTTCATTCAAGGGTTCCTTTCTACATCTACCTGTCACCTACATTTACTTCCTTCACTCCTGAGTTCCTTCCCCCTGCGAGCTTCCCCAACACCAATCTGGCCTATAGTTGCGTTGAAGCAGATTTGGGATTTAGAATTCCAGCTGTCACTCGCTGCTCCAGCTGAAGGCCCACACATTTATTCCTGCCAGATGCCGTCTGCGGCCGCGAGAGCAATCATGGGCCTTCCCAGATACACCCATGTCTCATCAACACTCCGCAGCCTGCACTGGCTGCCGATCAGTTTTTGGTCACAATTCAAAGTGTTGGTTATGACCTATAAAACCCTACATGGCATCTCACCGGAATACCTCCGGGACCGTCTTCTGCCGCACGAATCCAAGCGGCCGATTAGGTCCCACAGAGTTGGCCTTCTCCAGGTTCCGTCAACTAAACAATGTCGTCTGGCGGGACCCAGGGGAAGAGCCTTCTTTGTGGTGACCCTGCAAACGGCCATAAATGCCAGGCCAGTTAACTAACATTCAGGCAGAAGCCTGGGGAGGAGACTAGATTACTATCAGAGTTGGAAGGGACCTTAGAGGTCATCTAGTCCAACCTCCGTCCCCCACTCAAGCAGGAGACCCTCCACCAGGGATGGCGAACCTTTTTTTTGCTCGGGTGTCAAAAAGGATGTGCGCATGCGCAATAGCCCACACCCATAATGCATTGCCCTCTCCCCCCACATGCACATACAATACGCGCAATAGAGCTTGTGTGCCCTCAGATACAGCTCCACGTACCCCCTGTTCCACCCATGCCATAGGTTCGCCATCACGGCCGTACACCATTTCGGACAAATGGCCGTCCAGTCTCCCCTTGAAAGTCTCAAGTGTTGGAGCTCTCACAACCTCCACAGGCAACTTCTCTTCCACTGGCTGATCGCTCTCACCGTCAGAAAGTCCCTCCTTATTTCCAGGCTGAATCTCTCCTTGGTCAGCTTCCATCCGTGATTCCTCGTCTGGACTTCTGGTGCCTTGGAAAACAGACTGACCCCCTCCTCTCTGGGGCAGCCCTGCAAATATTGGAACACCGTTATCCTGTGTCCCCTGGTCCTCCTCTTCCAGACTAGCCAGGCCCGGTTCCCTCAACTGCTCTTCCTCTGATTTAGCCTCCAGTTCTCTAATCATCCTGGTTGCTCTCATCTGCGCTTTCTCCAGAGTTTCAATTTCCTTTTTGTAGTATGGTGACCAAAACTGGATGCAGTACTCAAGGTGTAGCTTTACTAAGGCTTGACCATCAGGCGTTCAGAACTGAATCGTAACTGTGCCCCTGGGAATGTCTGTCATAACTTCAAATGGCCACTAAGCACTTGTCAGAAAAATATGTGACAGACAGACAGACAGACAGACAGACAGACCAACATAGATACATTCGCTATACAGTAGTTTCCATATATACATCAACGCATAATACCTGGAGAATAAATCAATGGCATACACATTTCCCAATCAATCAAAATTCAATCACCTATTTTTAACACCCAGTCTTGCTATTATTCATCAGTCTGTTTCTTTCTTTTCTCCACCCTCCCCTCTCTCTATCTCCCTCTCCTCTATCTATCCCTCTCCTCCTTGCTTTCTCCCCAGATCACATAGAATCAATTCCAGATCTGATCTCCTGATACTTTTCCTCGACACTTTGTTTGTAGCAGAATCGCCGGCTTTGGGAAGAACATAAAAGCTGCCCAAAGAGGACACCCTGCATTTTCTTTCAACATCTTCCGGTGCAAATTGGGTGCTCTGTGGTGGAGCTCCATTTTCTCTACCCCACTACGTTCCCCGCCCCCCGGTCTGGAAAGAAGCCCATCCCTGGAAGCATCTATTTGCTCACTCACGCTAGACCAATGCGATACTCTTTGTATGTCACAACAAGCAAATCTGCATCCATTGGCTACGCCAAGGGTCCCCAAACTTGGCAACTTTAAGACTTATGGACTTCAACTCCCAGAATTCTCCAGCCAGCTATGCTGGCTGGAGAATTCTGGGAGTTGAAGTCCACAAGTCTTAAAGTTGCCAAGTTTGAAGACCTCTGGGCTACGCCATTGTGTCTCTTTCCTGAATGGGTATTGCCCATGGTGGAACTGAGATGAAAAGGGCAGAATTAGACAACGAAAATTGGGCAAATGAACTTGGGATTGTTTTTGGTAGAAACAAGGGATGGATTTCTCCAAGAGGACCTAACTTTGTGGTCTTTGGAGCCAACCGAGGAACAAGAGGAAAAACTACAGGCAGCTGATAAAACAAACAAAACAACCCAGAAGGGCCTAGAATGGCAAAATGACCATGTGTAAGATTTAGTATGTGTTCAACTCATTGCACAGTCAAGAAAGATAAAATATGAAGTGGCAGATTATTAGATAGATGTTCATGTGGTTGAAGCACAGAAAAACATAGCTTTGTGTGTACATCTGGATGTCCTCCTGGTGTTGTGATGGTCAGATTGGGCTCACAATTTAGGAGCAGACTGAGTTCACTTTCAAAGAATTCCTAAAAGTTGCACCTGGAGGAGGCAGGACTGGAGTAATACTGGCCTCGTTACCTAGTTTATTTTCCTAAGTACCAGAACAGGAGTAGGCATCCTGCCTTGATTACTTTTATAATGAGCTCCGGGCAGTATACTCCCCACCCCCTCCGAATGATCTTTTGAGGTGTGGCTGAGAAGGAGTGACTGGCCCCAAGTGACCCAGCCAGATGTGATGCTAAGAGGGGAACTAGAAATCCAGTCTGCTGCTTTCAAAGCCAACATTTGAAACTTAGACCAGATGGATGGTCTACCACGTCAGTTGACTCTAACCTCACTGAGAAATGGGATTTAGAACTTGGAACCCAGGGATGATGGCAGTTGGAGGAGGGGGCTTCCTATTGGTCCACTTGAGTAGCCCCCACCTGACAGGTTTCAGTTGTTACTAAGGGAATGGAGCAGTTTGAATTTAGCCAAAGAGAAGAGCAGACATACTTCATACATGGCTCTTCATTAGTTAGTCTAATTCAAGGTTTCAGGTCAATTCTGCGTTCCTGTATTGGAAAGGCTAGCAAAGAAATTTCTTTTTATTAGTGTCCTTGTTTTTTGAAATAGTAGGAAGTTATAGGTATATAGGTAGAGGGTTATAGATATATAGCGAGAGGGAATTTGGGGTTGGGTGGGTGGATAGTTAGGGTCATCTAAAGGGGCTGAGGTTTGGAGTAGGTTGACAAAGTTCTTGTTGTTTGTTTTCTTGTTTTGAAATAGTAAGTAGTAAACTAGAGGGAATTTGGGACTTGGTGGCAGTGGAGGGTGAGTAGTTAAATTAGGAAGATAATCGAAGGTTCATCGAAAGTAAAGCCAAAAAATGAACGAATGGCTCAGGATGTTCAAAATACCGAAGGTTCAGCAAAGCAAAGCAAAGGTAAACGGTCAGACAAAATCCTGGAATAGGGTTGGGCAATTAATTTTGCCACGGGGCCGCATGAGAAATTGGGATGGTTTTAGCAGTCCGGACTCAGTTCTACCCAATACTGTATATATGCTATTGCTATAAAAGAAAGAAAGAGGAAGGAAGGAAGGAAGGAAGGAAGGAAAGAGAGAGAGAGAGAGAAAGGATGGGAGGGAGGGAGGGAGAGAGAGGAAGGAGGGAAGGAAGGAAAGACGGACGAAAGAAAGAAATTGGAAGAAAGGAAGGAAAGAGAAAGAGAGAGAAAGGGAGGGAGGTACGGGAGAGAGGAAGGAGGGAAGGAAGGAAGGAAAGAGAGAGAGAGAGAGAGAAAGGACGGGAGGGAGGGAGGGAGAGAGAGGAAGGAGGGAAGGAAGGAAAGAAGGACGAAAGAAAGAAATTGGAAGAAAGGAAGGAAAGAGAAAGAGAGAGAAAGGGAGGGAGGGAGGTACGGGAGAGAGGAAGGAGGGAAGGAAGGAAAGGAGAGAGAAAGGAAGGAAGAAAGGAAGGGTGGGAGGGAGGGGAGAGAAAGGAAGGAAGGAAGGGAGAGAGAGAGAGACAAAGGAAGGAGGGAGGGAGAGAGAGAGAAAGAAAAGAAGGATGGAAAGAAGGACGGAAGGAAGGAAAGGAAGAAAGAAAGAAAGAAAGAAAGAAAGAAAGAAACTTTGGGGCAACCATGACCTTGTATCCCTGAGTCTACACAACCTTAGGGTTAAGCAACCCAACCTTTGGGCGAGCGTCATCTGCAGACACCTGCGCCCCTATTCCAACGTTCGCGTGTGCCTATGCGTGCAAAAAGTCCTCCTGCTCTTGGCTCCCTTTTCACCTCTCCGTATGGTTCCTCCCGCAACTTCCCGCTTTGAAGAGAATGGACCGGTCAGCGATTAAGTCTGCCCGGGAGGAGGGAGGGATCAACACAGTGGCAGAGCCGGCCGCTCCTCCCTTCCCCGAACCAGCGCCGCTTCTCTCTCTTGGTGGCTCCTGCGGACTGGAAGTCGCCGTGCTGCGCCTTAAATGGACTTCACACTCCGGGAGCGAAGCTTCAGCCGTGCAAAGGGCCAGGCGGGGGTGGGGGTGCGGGGCGAGGTGGGCGGGGGCTGGGAAACCGGCAGGAAAAGGTGGCTGGAGAAAAGTTATCCCGGCCTTAAAACACCCGCGAGGGCTCCCTGCGTTGCCCGAGCGTCTGCTAACCAAAACGCCAGAAATCGAAGGTCAACGCTTAGCCAAAGTCCTAGAAATCAAAGGTCAGCGCTTAACCAAACTCCCAGAAAGCAAAGGTCAGTTCATAATCCAATGTCAAAAAAAGGAAGGTTAAGCTGCCAATCAAAATCCAGAAAAATAAGGCTAAGCAGTTAGCCCAAAGCCACAAAAACAACAATAGGCAGGTAGCCCAAAGTCACAAAAACAAAGCTGAGCATTTAAGCAAAACTCAATATATCAAATTTCAACCATTAGCCAAAATCCAAGAAAGCAAAGGTCAGCACTTAGCCAAAATTGAATAACTCAAAGCTCAGCAGTCAACCAAAAGTGAAGAAGTCACAGCTCAGCAGTCAACCAAAAGTCAAGAACAGAAAGAAAGACAGGATGAAATGGAACAGATAACTACTGGTGTAGGCACGGTGGCTGATTTTCATCAAAACCGTGCTGATTTTAACCAAGGTTCACATATATGTGTTAATAACATGGCCGTGTGTGTTTATGTGAATAATTGAACCTTGGTTAAAATCAACTCCATATTATGGCTAGAACTTTCATTCAAGAACTTCATTCTTTAGGCACTTTGGCTGTCCTTATTAGAAATAGGAAGCTAAGAAGGATTGGATAGGATTACCTATGTGGAAGAGCATTTTTTAAAAACCCAAAAGCTTTTCCCACTCAACATAGGAAGAAAAGGTTGGAGTGAGTTTTGAGAGTTGCTTAACTATCTTTCACACCAGTGAGAGGCCTGTGAATGGCGGGAGCTTTCCTGCTAAAGAGGGATGCAAAAGGGTTCGTGATCGTTTTTATGTCCAATATTTTACATCTCTGACATTCAGAATAGAAAGACAAAAAGCATCTATTATAATAATAATAATAATAATAATAATAATAATAATAATAATAATAATAATAATAATAATTTTAAAAAATTACATCTCTTTTAGAAAGTGAAATGCATATTTCTTGGTTTTATTCATGAGAGGGATGTCTAATTCCATTCGTTTAGGGCAGTGATGGTAAACCTTTTTCTCCTTGGGTGCCGAAAGAGGGAGCATGCATGCTATCGCTCATGCGTGAGTGCCCACACCCATAATTAAATACACGGGGAGGGCAAAACAGCTTCTCCTGCCCCCCAGAGGCCCTGTGGAGGCCGTAAACGGCCTGAGTCCCAACTTCTGGTGGTCGCAGTAGCCTCTTGCTTCATCTTCCCCAGGCTCTTTGTAGCCAAAGGAGGGTAAAAACGTCCTCATCCATCCCCCCGGGGCCTCTCGGGAAGCCAAATATGCCCTCCCAGAGCCTCTGTGTGAGCCAAATATCAGCTGGCTGGCACATACATGCACATTGGAGCTGAGCTAGGGCAATGGCTCGTGTGCCAACAGATATGCCATCACTGGTTTAGGGAGTCTCATTATCACAAAAATGGGCCGCGATGGCTCAGTGGTTAAAGACGCTGGGTTTGTCAGCTGGACAGCTGACAGCTTGGGTTCGAGACCCGCATAGCACCTAATGGGAGAGCTCCCGTTACTTGCCTCAGCTCCTCTGCCCACCAAGCAGTTCGAAAGCATGCAAATGTGAGTAGATGAGTAAGTACCACTCTGGTGAGAAGGTGCCTCTGACATATAGCCAGGCAGGCCACACGTGCACAGACATTGTTTTCGGACAATGCTGCCTCCCTCGGTTAAAAAGGGAGATGAGCATCTCCCCTTTAGAGTCGGTCCCGACAGAACAGAGTAAATCTTGTGCTGCAGTTAATTATCATAAAGATGGAGAGCCCTGTTTGAAGGGGCAAAGGAATCGCCTGGAAATTCCAGGCAGCAAAATGTAAGTTTCTCACCACCCTTGTTTTTTATTTTGGTCTTTTCCTTCCGTTTCCTTATTGACATATCTGTGACTTTCCAGCCTGTGCTCTTTCATGAGGGATGCTGTCTCCTCTTGTCTTTTTACAGCCCAAAGGTGCCGAGGAAAAACCGGTTCCCATGGAGGAAGAGGATGAACTGGACCAAGCTACATTCAGAATTGTGAGTCTTCTCTAGGCACAAAAAGGGGGGAAAATCAAAGAGGGCTGGTCATCCACCCTACAAAATTTCCCTTTGACTCACGAGAGCAGCAGCTATTTAATTACAAAATCTGCTTACGTCTTCAGACTTCAGACTTTCTTTAGGACAGAACCAAATAAAACAGGAAGACGTACGATTACAATTGACCCCAGAATTTATGTTTGTTAAGTGGGAAATTAGCTAAGTGAGTTTTGCCCCCATTTTACGACCTTTCTTGCTACAGTTGCTAAGTGAATCGCTGCAGTTAGAAACGTGGTTGTTAAGGGAACCGCAATGACCACAGGACTCTCCTACCGCCATCAATAGGAAGCGGTTGCCAAGCGTCCGAATGTAGATCGCAGGACCCTCTGGATGCTGAGGAGGGTCATCGGTCCTTAGTTGAGAAATCTGACATGCTGCCGAGCCAAACACCGGTCCTTGGCGTTTCCATCTCGACAGACAGTGACTTTTCCCACCACCAGTTTATCTCTCAAACAGGAGAATCAGAGATTGGCTGAGAGGGGATTGGAAAAGGAGATTCTCCCTGCAAGAAGGAGGAACCTTCCACTCAAAGGTTGTCCTCTCTGCAGCATGTTTGACTTGTCTCGGGAACAAAGAAAACTCTGGTGGCTGCCATCTTAGAAGGGGGCCCACAGCAGATCCCCTCCCCCAAATTCAAGCCCCCCCCCCCCCCCCGCCCAGCCTCCAAAGGTTTTCCTAAGTCAGGGTCTCTCTTCACTCGGCCTTTCTTCTGATGTGCGATTAATGCAGAACTTTGTTTTTTCTGTCCTCCAAGTGCAAAAAGCTGATGAAGCCGGTGAAAAAGTCACTGAAGAAGTTGGACAAACCAGACAAAGGACTTTCGGACCAAGAGCTGCTGGAGCAAACCCGGACTTGCCTACTTAATATCGGGGACCACATTATGGAGTGTGTGAAAATCCATATTGAACCAGATGTTTTGGACACATGGAAAACGTGAGCCCCACCCTCCCTCTCTCATGTTGCAGTCAAACCTAGGGGTCAGGAGTCTTTTTGAGTTTGGAGGTATAGGGAAGAAGAGGCTGAACCTGGGGATGGAATTAAAAGAGGAATCAGCCAAGAATCTCTACATAGCCACAAACAAACTAAGTCCAATTCCTGCTGAAATGCCACAAAGGAGATGCAGTCTCCAATTGTGCTGAATTCCTGTAAATTCATATTTTAGTCCAAACTGCCAGAAAACCACGGTACAGGCATCGGCAGTAGTTAAGAGAAGTGGCAGACTGGTTCATGCCATGCTTAGACCAAGATCTGCAGACTTTGGGAATCTTCGTGACTCAAGTTTGAAGCAAGACATTTTAGGAAGTAGAAGGAGTGTAAGAGGGGATTTTTGGCCCCAGAATAAAATACCCCTCCATCCTTGTTTGTTTGGGGCATCACTTTTCCCCGGCATGAAAAGTTTGGGCTTTTGGCCCAGTTCCTGTAGAGAAAATTTAAATGTATGTCTCTCTCCTTTCAGGAATCTATGGATTTATGTTTCGAAATTTATCGAATTTAACACCCAGAAATTGTACAAATTATACAAAAAGGCAAGCAGAAAGCGAGACCGGGAGCAGGAGGTAAGAACAGAGGCGTGTGTTTGTGTATGTTTGTGTTGTGCGGAAGAATGGAAGGGATCACAAATAGAGAAGGAAGGAAGGGGAACATCTTGCGCGGAAGAAAACCCCAGCAACTAGAGGAATTCTGCCTGAGATTTTTAGGTGGGATTGTGCTCTTTTCCTTGTCTTTCTCTTTTCTTTCTCTTCATCAAACCTTGATAGTGAAGACATCTTTGGTCACAAAGGAAGAGGTGGAGGATGGAAAACCTATTCTTTCTGTTTGTGTCTTTAATCCGTCCCTCTAGAAGAGGCCCTCTCCAGCTCAATCCCTCCTCCCCAGCCCCTGGTTTATAAGACCCCAACCATTGTTACTGCTGGCCTTTTGAGTTCTCTGACGATGTTGTCTTTCTGCTCGGCAGGAACCGAAGAAGAAGAAGCAGAAGGAGGAAGAGGAAGAAACGCAGCTTCACCCGGAAATTCCAGGGCCCAGCAAAGCTAGTGCCAGGTCTCTTGGCACCCTTCACCCCCTTCGCCCAAAGCCGCAGCCGCCAGGTCCTCCTCACTCAGCCAGGATGCACGGAGATGCCTACAGACAATACAACCAGCCACCTGGGGAACATTTCAGCCGCACAGGTGAGAGGTTTTCAGTCTGGTGCCTCTTTGCCTATTTACACTGTAGCTATCTCCAGGGCCGCCATCAGGGATTTTGGGGCCCAATACAGCCTAAGTGCCTGCCCTCCCCCGCCATTTTAAAACTACTGCCCCCCAAATCCCGTGCCATGCCACCATGGCCACACACCCTGGGCAAGCCCTCCTCCGGCCCTCTGAGGTCAAACACAGCCCTGATGTGGCCCTCAATGCAATTGAGTTTGACACCCCTGGCCTAGAGGCTAAATCCTATGACCAAGGGCTAAGAGAAGGAGTATGTTTAGCTCAACTAATAGAAAGCTGAGGGGGAATATAATAGTAGTTTCCCAATCCTTAAAGGGCTGCCACAGAGCAGATGGCATCTATTTATTCTCCATGCCACCTGAAGATAGTACAAGAAGCAATGGGTGGAACCTCACCAAGAAGAAATGCAATCTGGAAATAAGGAAAAACCTGGGACTGGGCGGCATAGAAATAAATAAATAAATAAATAAATAAATAAATAAATAAATAAATAAATAAATAAATAAATAAATAAATAAATAAATAAATCCCTTCTTTTTTATTAAAAGAAATTAATACCGTATATACTCGAATATAACTCGATATTTTCAGCACAAAAATGTGCTGAAAAATCCAACCTCGACTTATACTAGAGTCACTGACTTTCACTGACCTGAAAACTGTCTCAAAGCTCCAATGTGAAAGGCAGGGAGGAAAGAAACCTCATGGCTGGCAACAGGAGGTTTTTTTTTCTTTCTGCTCTTGCTACCCCTGAGCTGCCTGATTGGCAGCAGGCTGAACCAATCACAGCTCCTTCTCTACACAGAAAGGAGGCACTGAGAGAGCTATCTGATTGGCAGCAAGCTGTACCAATCACAGCTCCTCCTCTACAGGAAGCACTGGGGGAAGGGGCGGGAGGGTTGAAGAGACTTTTAGAAGGAAGGAACCAAGGCTTTCTCTTCTGATCAAGCCAGCAACAATATTTTACAAGTAAATAAAATGTACAAGTAAAATGTAAGTTACCCATTTAAATTTGATTAACAGGATAGGTTATTTTGTAAGAAAATGTTGCTTAAAGTGGGGATAACTGTGTAATTAAACTTTTTCTTCCAACTATACTTATCCTACCCAAGAGGATTGTTAACGCTGACTTGTATAAAACAATACAAAGGTTAGGATAATATAATAGTATGAATTTTGTCATTAATCATTTGTTCTACGTAATTAATATGAATAGATTTACCTATATCATGTAGAAGAAAGATTTTACAGTTAATGATTGAGTAACCGCCAATTGTTATTTACTGATCTATTGAGATAGTAATAATGATTTTAACTTATGAAACACGTTTTAAATGGAAAATCTGAATATTTATCACATGGAAGTTTGATTTAAGCAATTGTTTTGAAAGAATATATGAAATTCCAATTATTAAGAAAATTATAATGATATTGTAATGAAGATTAAGATAACAGGTTTTAAGATTAAGATAACATTCCTAAAGATATTTTAAGAGGTTTTTGGAATTAAAAAAAAAGAAAGATTTTGGAAGGGGAGGAAGAAAGATGCAATAAATGAAAAACATTTTGGAAGGGAAAAAGTTATATAATATAATAATAACAGGGTTGGAAGGGACCTTGGAGGTCTTCTGGTCTAACCCCTTGCCTAGGCAGGAAACCCTACACTACTTCAGACAAATGGGTATCTAACATCTTCTTTAAAACTTCCAGTGTTGGAGCATTCACAACTTTTGGTGGCAGGCTGTTCCACAGATTCATTGTTCCAACTGTCAGGAATTTTCTCCTTAGTTCTAAGTTGCTTCTCTCCTTGTTTAGTTTCCACCCATTGCTTCTTGTTCTGCCCTCAGATGCTTTGGAGAATAGGTTGACTCTTTCTTCTTTGTGGCAAACTCTGAGATATTGGAAGAATGCTATCATGTCTCCCATGGTTCATTTTTTCTTTAAATTAGATATACCCAGTTCCTGCAACCGTTCTTCATATGTTTTTTTATTCTCCTACAAAAACAATTTTAAGAAGCTACAATAGAAGAATATTCCACTTTTATAAGTTACCAATAGCCACTGTATTTTCCACCCTGGACTTATATTCAAGTCAATAAGTTTTCCCAGTTTTTGTGGCAAAAGTAGGTGCCTCGGCTTATAATTGGGTCAGGAGTCTTTTTGAGTTTGGAGGTATAGGGAAGAAGAGGCTGAACATGGGGATGGAATTAAAAGAGGAATCAGCCAAGAATCTCTACATAGCCACAAACAAAGTCCAATTCCTGCTGAAATGCCGCAAAGGAGATGCAGTATCCTTTGTGGCATTACTTAATTAATTAAATAAATAAATAAATCCCTTACTTTTTTTAATTAAAATAAATTAATGCCGGTAATTAAAAAAACCCAAAATCCATTACTATTAAAACTAAAACAACCAGCAAAACTATTAATAAAAACAGGTGAGGGCTGGGGGTTTTTCTCTGTTATTATTTAAGTGCTTTTACCATATGCTTTAAATCAAGAATCACCTCTCTCTCTGTTTCTCTCACTTTCCTGTCATTCTCTGCCTCAATCATTTTCTCATTTCTCTTTTTTTCTCCCTTTTTTCTATCATTTCTCTCTCTCTTCCTTCCACTCTTCTCTCTCTTTCTTCCTCTCTCATCTCTCTTTCTTTCTTTCTCTCTTTCTCTATCTTGCTTTCTTCCTCTCTCTCACTCCCTCTCTCATCTCTTTCTTTCTCTTTCTCTATTTTGCTTTCTTCCTGTCTCACTCTCTTCCTTCCTCTCATCTCTCTCTCTTTCTTTCTTTCTCTCTCTTTCTCTCTTTATCCCCCTCTTGCTCTCTCTCTTTTTCTCACTTTCCCTCTCTTGTTTTCTTTCTCTCTGTCTCTTGCTTTCTCTCTCTCACTCTTTCTTGTTTTCTTTCTCTCAGCCTTTCTCTCTCTCATTCTCTCTCTCTTGCTATCACTTTCTCTCCCCCCTCTTTTTCTCTCTCTCTCTTTCTCTCTATCTGTCTTTCGTTCTCCGGAGGCTAGCGAAAGTGATTTTCAATGTCGGGCGCACGGGCTGGCGCACGCTCTCCCCATCGCCTTGCCAGCCCGCCCGGAACATTCAAAGTAAGAAAAACCTTCGCTCTTACTTTGAATGTTCCGGGCGGGCTGGCAGGCCGATGGGGAGAGCGTGTGCCGGCCCGTGCGCCCAACATTGAAAATCGCCTTCGCCGGCCCCCGCTGTGAGAACGCCTGCCCCGCCTCTCCTGCAGCGGAGGAGCAAGAGAGGCGGATCGGGCGTGCGTGCGAGGGGCAGTGGCAAGTATCCAGGGGCGCGAGAGGGCTAGAGGTGCGGGGGGGGCGGCCGCTGCTTCGTGCGCGCCCTTAGAAAAGGGTGCTCGGTGGGGCGTTTTGGTGTGCGCTGGCGCAGCCTACAGGGAACGGTGCTGGCCACAATGACTACTGCGGGCGCCAGGGGGCCAGCACACGGTGGCGGGCCAAAACCGCCCCCCCCATTTTTCAATTTGGCTGGGCCCCTGATGCCAGTACCAGTAGTACTGGCCTATCGGCGGCCCTGGCTATCTCTCTCTAGAAGTTACTATACAAAAAAAAAAAAATCACAATTCTCTACCTACTATTCTCAGTTACAATACTCAGGTACAAGTCTCCAGCCACGATATTCTTCAGCCACCACAAGCAACACTAAACCACAACCCGCTGTATCTTCAAAAGACACACCTATGCAAAGCTGCTTTAGGGTATATACTTTGGTCAACCAATCAGATTACTTTACAATCTGCACATTCATCGTGACTGAAGAGTTTTACATTGTTAAAGTCATTACAATGATTACAGCTCTTCTCTCTGCAATTTGGAATATTACGTCAGGTAGGGCCCGATCCTGACCAACTCTGGATGGGCTGTTCCTGCTATGGAGACTTTGATGGCTCTGTTATTGTTTCCCCTCCTCCTTTTTCTTATTTTCTTCAAAAAGAGACAATAAAAACCAGATGAATAGTAGACAAAGGGAGAAGTACAGATTACAAAGTCCACGTGGGCTTCTTGGGAAAGACTGCTAGCTTCTTCCCCTTCCTTGTCTTGCAGGACGAAGGGAATGGCAGCAAAACCGCCAATTTAATCCCAGTTGGAATGTCTATTCAGTGCAGGGCAGGAACCGACACTACCCGCACGAGCGTCGCTGGCAGGAAAATACCAGGAATGTGGCACAACGGGAGCAGCACTGGAGCTCAAGACACGCTGGAAATAACCAGCCTAGCACCAGCGTGCGTCAAAAGCGCCACTATGAGGAGTACGGCAGAGCGTGCTGTTACCAGGGACCTGTGGAATACAGGTGAGGGGCTAAGCAGGCCATTCGGCTAGTCCGTGTGGCATCTGCAGGAGTCAGCATGCCAAAAGCAAGGAATGGTGGTTGTCACAAAGATCATGGAAGGGAGATTGCAGGGACTACTAGAACTGTAGGGTTGGGTTAGGCTCTCCCTACCCTCTTACAACAGCAATACTCCAAAGAGTATTCTTTGAGTACCAGGAATAGTTGTGGGAGGTAAATGTCTAGCCCAGTGATGCTGAACCTATGGCAGGGGTGCCACAGATGGCACGTGGAGCCATATCTATTGGCATGAGAGCCGTTGCCCTATGTGCATGTGTGCACCGGACAGCTGATTTTTGACTTACACAGAGTCTCTGGGAGGGCGTTTTTGGTTTCCAGAGGGATGGGGAAGACCTTTTTACCCTGCCTTGGATCCAGGGATGCTTGTGGAACCTGGGGAGGATGAAACACGAGCCTACTGGGCCCACCAGAAGTTGGGAAACAGGCCGTTTCCAGCCTCCAGAGGGCCACCAATGGGCAGGAGAAGCTGTTTTCGCCCTCTCCAGGCATTGAATTATAGGTGTGGGCATTCATGCGTGTGTGATTGCGCATGCACACTCTCTTTTGGCACTCGGGCGGAAAAAAGGTTCACCATCACTGGTCTAGCCTATGGATGTGGCTCATTAAAAGAGATCCAGCTTAGAAATAAGGAGAAATTTCCTGACAGCGAAAGCAATTAAGCAGTCAAATAACTTGTCCGCTGGGGTTATGGGTGCTCCATCGGTAGAGGCTTTCAAAAATAAGATGAACAGCCATTTGACTGGCATGGTATAAGGCTTCTGCCTTGACCAGGGGTTGGACCAGAAGATCTCTAAGGTCCTTTCAACCCTATGAATCTATGATGTGTCACAACCTTTCTTTCATTTTTTCTTAACAATCTTGCATATTCCTTCATCGGAGGGATCTCTGCACCACTCAGCCACCTTCTAGGTGTGCATTGTGAGTGTTGCCCCTTCTTTGTAAGCGTGTGTGATATCATGACCCACAATACAAAGTGTGTAGGCTTGTGCTCCAACTCTGCCATTCTCCATCTTCTTTCCTTCCTCTGGTGTCTAGATACTGCTGAAGTGGGTTGATAGTCTTGTAAGCATGTCTGATAGTCTTGTTCTCTTCCATTCCTTTGGCACCAGAGGGAGTGAAGCATCCCAAGATCTAGATAGGGTCATTTGCCTCTTCTGTTGAACTGAATGCTTTGAATTCTTCTTCTTTCTCCTCTAGATACCCTTTTGAACCAAAAAAGCAAAGATTGGGTGAATTCCGTGCCCAAAGTTACCAAGATTATAGGAGCACGTCCAATGATAGAGCTCCCCCAGGTTATCGTGGCCAAGGGACATCAGGCCATTACCGACCTTTCCATCAAGGGCAACCACCACGTCTGTATTAAATTTTTAAGATGCTTTATTTTAGATTGTTGTAGATTAAAAAATGAGTTTTTTCAACAATTGGAATTTCTGTGTCTCTTTCCACCCCACTCCATCCAGCAGTGGTCCCTGAGGTAGCTGATGCTTTTTGGTTTGTATTCTCCCCCTTCAACCCAGTCCTAGTTTGGGACGCGGGCCTTTGCTTCCAGCCATCGCTTCATTCAAGGGTTCCTTTCTACATCTACCTGTCACCTACATTTACCTCCTTCACTCCTGAGTTCCTTCCCCCTGCGAGCTTCCCCAACACCAATCTGGCCTATAGTTGGGTTGAAGCAGACTTGGGATTTTGAATTCCAGCTGTCACTCGCTGCTCCAGCCGAAGGCCCACACATTTATTCCTGCCAGATGCCGTCTGCGAGGTAGGGGGAAGTGGGATGAGGCCTGGCTTGGAGAAGATTGGCATCCTGATGGATGGTCGTAATGCGGAGCGAGGTCGGGCAGGCCTTAGCTCCGGCAGCTGTGGCCTCTAATTGAGATCTGGCCTTGGACACCGTTCGTAGTTGGCCCAGCCCTCCCAAATGAATCCCTGGCCTTTCCTTGACCAGGCTGGCTTTTTCAAGCCTTCCTTTTGGAGCCTGTCGAATGGCCAAGGGATCGTGGCCGCGACATCAGGCTACAGACATAAGGCTTCATTCAGGAGCTCCGGCTTTCTATCGACCGCTGCCTTAATCCACGCCAATAAAAGGGCGCTCCTCGTCTCACCATTGGCAGTCATTAAGCGAATGGCACAGTTGTTAAGCGAAGTTGTTAAGAGAAGAAGTGGAAGTGATGTGCCAGTGCCTGGAGGCTGTTGGGGTCTGGATGGGTGTGAACAGACTCAAACCCAACCCTGACAAGACGGAGTGGCTGTGGGTTTTGCCTCCCAAGGACGATTCCATCTGTCCGTCCATTACCCTGGGGGGGAATTATTGACCCCCTCAGAGAGTGTCCGCAACATTACAGCACCATCTATGAGCTGTGGTGAGGAGGGCGTTTGCCCAGGTTCTCCTGGTGCACCAGTTGCGGCCCTACATGGACAGGGAGTCACTGCTCACAGTCACTCATGCCCTCATCACCTCGAGATTGGACTACTGCAACGCTCTCTACATGGGGCTACCTTTGAAAAGTGTTCAGAAACTTCAGATTGTGCAGAATGCGGCCGCGAGAGCAATCATGGGCCTTCCCAGATACACCCATGTCTCATCAACACTCCGCAGCCTGCACTGGCTGCCGATCAGTTTTTGGTCACAATTCAAAGTGTTGGTTATGACCTATAAAACCCTACATGGCATCTGACCGGAATAACTCCGGGACCGTCTACTGCCGCACGAATCCAAGCGGCCGATTAGGTCCCACAGAGTTGGCCTTCTCCAGGTTCCGTCAACTAAACAATGTCGTCTGGCGGGACCCAGGGGAAGAGCCTTCTTTGTGGTGGCTCCGGCCCTCTGGAACCAACTCCCCCCAGAGATCAGAACTGCCCCCCCACCTCACCTTTCGTTAGTTGTTGAAAACTCACCTTTGCCGCCAGGCATGGGGAAATGGACACCTCCCCCAACTACTTGGCTTATGTATGGTTTGATTGGTTTGTGTGATTATTTTATTATAAGCGTTTTTAAATTGTGTTTTTGAATATTGGATTTGTACATTGTTTATTATTGTTATGAGCCGCCATGAGTTTTCGGAGAGGGGCGGCATACAAATCTAATAAATTATTATTATTATTAAGTGAACCAATTGTTTGCTAGGGGCCAATTTTGCTGAAAATCTGAAGTAAATGCTTTTTTAAAAAACTAAACCTTGTAAAACATGGTCACGTAACTGTGAGACCCTGCAAACGGCCATAAATGCCAGGCCAGTTAACTAACATTCAGGCAGAAGCCTGGGGAGGAGACTAGATTACTATCAGAGTTGGAAGGGACCTTAGAGGTCATCTAGTCCAACCTCCGTCCCCCACTCAAGCAGGAGACCCTCCACCAGGGATGGCGAACCTTTTTTTTGCTCGGGTGTCAAAAAGGATGTGCGCATGCGCAATAGCCCACACCCATAATGCATTGCCCTCTCCCCCCACATGCACACACAATACGCGCACTAGAGCTTGTGTGCCCTCAGATACAGCTCCACGTGCCCCCTGTTCCACCCATGCCATAGGTTCGCCATCACGGCCCTACACCATTTCGGACAAATGGCCGTCCAGTCTCCCCTTGAAAGTCTCAAGTGTTGGAGCTCTCACAACCTCCACAGGCAACTTCTCTTCCACTGGCTGATCGCTCTCACCGTCAGAAAGTCCCTCCTTATTTCCAGGTTGAATCTCTCCTTGGTCAACTTCCATCCGTGATTCCTCGTCTGGACTTCTGGTGCCTTGGAAAACAGCCTGACCCCCTCCTCTCTGGGGCAGCCCTGCAAATATTGGAACACCGTTATCCTGTGTCCCCTGGTTCTCCTCTTCACCAGACTAGCCAGGCCCGGTTCCCTCAAATGCTCTTCCTCTGATTTAGCCTCCAGTTCTCTAATCATCCTGGTTGCTCTCATCTGCGCTTTCTCCAGAGTTTCAATTTCCTTTTTGTAGTATGGTGACCAAAACTGGATGCAGTACTCAAGGTGTAGCTTTACTAAGGCTTGACCATCAGGCGTTCAGAACTGAATCGTAACTGTGCCCCTGGGAATGTCTGTCATAACTTCAAATGGCCACTAAGCACTTGTCAGAAAAATATGTGACAGACAGACAGACAGACCAACATAGATACATTCGCTATAGTTTCCATATATACATCAACGCATAATACCTGGAGAATAAATCAATGGCATACACATTTCCCAATCAATCAAAATTCAATCACCTATTTTTAACACCCAGTCTTGCTATTATTCATCAGTCTGTTTCTTTCTTTTCTCCACCCTCCCCTCTCTCTATCTCCCTCTCCTCTATCTATCCCTCTCCTCCTTGCTTTCTCCCCAGATCACATAGAATCAATTCCAGATCTGATCTCCTGATACTTTTCCTCGACACTTTGTTTGTAGCAGAATCGCCGGCTTTGGGAAGAACATAAAAGCTGCCCAAAGAGGACACCCTGCATTTTCTTTCAACATCTTCCGGTGCAAATTGGGTGCTCTGTGGTGGAGCTCCATTTTCTCTACCCCACTACGTTCCCCGCCCCCCCGCCCCCCGGTCTGGAAAGAAGCCCTTCCCTGGAAGCATCTATTTGCTCACTCACGCTAGACCAATGCGATACTCTTTGTATGTCACAACAAGCAAATCTGCATCCATTGGCTACGCCAAGGGTCCCCAAACTTGGCAACTTTAAGACTTGTGGACTTCAACTCCCAGAATTCTCCAGCCAGCTATGCTGGCTGGAGAATTCTGGCAGTTGAAGTCCACAAGTCTTAAAGTTGCCAAGTTTGAAGACCTCTGGGCTACGCCATTGTGTCTCTTTCCTGAATGGGTATTGCCCATGGTGGAACTGAGATGAAAAGGGCAGAATTAGACAACGAAAATTGGGCAAATGAACTTGGGATTGTTTTTGGTAGAAACAAGGGATGGATTTCTCCAAGAGGACCTAACTTTGTGGTCTTTGGAGCCAACCGAGGAACAAGAGGAAAAACTACAGGCAGCTGATAAAACAAACAAAACAACCCAGAAGGGCCTAGAATGGCAAAATGACCATGTGTAAGATTTAGTATGTGTTCAACTCATTGCACAGTCAAGAAAGATAAAATATGAAGTGGCAGATTATTAGATAGATGTTCATGTGGTTGAAGCACAGAAAAACATAGCTTTGTGTGTACATCTCGATGTCCTCCTGGTGTTGTGATGGTCAGATTGGGCTCACAATTTAGGAGCAGACTGAGCTCACTTTCAAAGAATTCCTAAAAGTTGCACCTGGAGGAGGCAGGACTGGAGTAATACTGGCCTCGTTACCTAGTTTATTTTCCTAAGTACCAGAACAGGAGTAGGCATCCTGCCTTGATTACTTTTATAATGAGCTCCGGGCAGTATACTCTCCCCCCCCTCCGAATGATCTTTTGAGGTGTGGCTGAGAAGGAGTGACTGGCCCCAAGTGACCCAGCCAGATGTGATGCTAAGAGGGGAACTAGAAATCCAGTCTGCTGCTTTCAAAGCCAACATTTGAAACTTAGACCAGATGGATGGTCTACCACGTCAGTTGACTCTAACCTCACTGAGAAATGGGATTTAGAACTTGGAACCCAGGGATGATGGCAGTTGGAGGAGGGGGCTTCCTATTGGTCCACTTGAGTAGCCCCCACCTGACAGGTTTCAGTTGTTACTAAGGGAATGGAGCAGTTTGAATTTAGCCAAAGAGAAGAGCAGACATACTTCATACATGGCTCTTCATTAGTTAGTCTAATTCAAGGTTTCAGGTCAATTCTGCGTTCCTGTATTGGAAAGGCTAGCAAAGAAATTTCTTTTTATTAGTGTCCTTGTTTTTTGAAATAGTAGGAAGTTATAGGTATATAGGTAGAGGGTTATAGATATATAGCGAGAGGGAATTTGGGGTTGGGTGGGTGGATAGTTAGGGTCATCTAAAGGGGCTGAGGTTTGGAGTAGGTTGACAAAGTTCTTGTTGTTTGTTTTCTTGTTTTGAAATAGTAAGTAGTAAACTAGAGGGAATTTGGGACTTGGTGGCAGTGGAGGGTGAGTAGTTAAATTAGGAAGATAATCGAAGGTTCATCGAAAGTAAAGCCAAAAAATGAACGAATGGCTCAGGATGTTCAAAATACCGAAGGTTCAGCAAAGCAAAGCAAAGGTAAACGGTCAGACAAAATCCTGGAATAGGGTTGGGCAATTAATTTTGCCACGGGGCCGCATGAGAAATTGGGATGGTTTTAGCAGTCCGGACTCAGTTCTACCCAATACTGTATATATGCTATTGCTATAAAAGAAAGAAAGAAAGAGGAAGGAAGGAAGGAAGGAAGGAAGGAAGGAAGGAAAGAGAGAGAGAGAGAGAAAGGATGGGAGGGAGGGAGGGAGAGAGAGGAAGGAGGGAAGGAAGGAAAGACGGACGAAAGAAAGAAATTGGAAGAAAGGAAGGAAAGAGAAAGAGAGAGAAAGGGAGGGAGGTACGGGAGAGAGGAAGGAGGGAAGGAAGGAAGGAAAGAGAGAGAGAGAGAGAAAGGACGGGAGGGAGGGAGGGAGAGAGAGGAAGGAGGGAAGGAAGGAAAGAAGGACGAAAGAAAGAAATTGGAAGAAAGGAAGGAAAGAGAAAGAGAGAGAAAGGGAGGGAGGGAGGTACGGGAGAGAGAAAGGAGGGAAGGAAGGAAAGGAGAGAGAAAGGAAGGAAGAAAGGAAGGGTGGCAGGGAGGGGAGAGAAAGGAAGGAAGGAAGGGAGAGAGAGAGAGACAAAGGAAGGAGGGAGGGAGAGAGAGAGAAAGAAAAGAAGGATGGAAAGAAGGACGGAAGGAAGGAAAGGAAGAAAGAAAGAAAGAAAGAAACTTTGGGGCAACCATAACCTTGTATCCCTGAGTCTACACAACCTTAGGGTTAAGCAACCCAACCTTTGGGCGAGCGTCATCTGCAGACACCTGCGCCCCTATTCCAACGTTCGCGTGTGCCTATGCGTGCAAAAAGTCCTCCTGCTCTTGGCTCCCTTTTCACCTCTCCGTATGGTTCCTCCCGCAACTTCCCGCTTTGAAGAGAAGGGACCGGTCAGCGATTAAGTCTGCCCGGGAGGAGGGAGGGATCAACACAGTGGCAGAGCCGGCCGCTCCTCCCTTCCCCGAACCAGCGCCGCTTCTCTCTCTTGGTGGCTCCTGCGGACTGGAAGTCGCCGTGCTGCGCCTTAAATGGACTTCACACTCCGGGAGCGAAGCTTCAGCCGTGCAAAGGGCCAGGCGGGGGTGGGGGTGCGGGGCGAGGTGGGCGGGGGCTGGGAAACCGGCAGGAAAAGGTGGCTGGAGAAAAGTTATCCCGGCCTTAAAACACCCGCGAGGGCTCCCTGCGTTGCCCGAGCGTCTGCTAACCAAAACGCCAGAAATCGAAGGTCAACGCTTAGCCAAAGTCCTAGAAATCAAAGGTCAGCGCTTAACCAAACTCCCAGAAAGCAAAGGTCAGTTCATAATCCAATGTCAAAAAAAGGAAGGTTAAGCTGCCAATCAAAATCCAGAAAAATAAGGCTAAGCAGTTAGCCCAAAGCCACAAAAACAACAATAGGCAGGTAGCCCAAAGTCACAAAAACAAAGCTGAGCATTTAAGCAAAACTCAATATATCAAATTTCAACCATTAGCCAAAATCCAAGAAAGCAAAGGTCAGCACTTAGCCAAAATTGAATAACTCAAAGCTCAGCAGTCAACCAAAAGTGAAGAAGTCACAGCTCAGCAGTCAACCAAAAGTCAAGAACAGAAAGAAAGACAGGATGAAATGGAACAGATAACTACTGGTGTAGGCACGGTGGCTGATTTTCATCAAAACCGTGCTGATTTTAACCAAGGTTCACATATATGTGTTAATAACATGGCCGTGTGTGTTTATGTGAATAATTGAACCTTGGTTAAAATCAACTCCATATTATGGCTAGAACTTTCATTCAAGAACTTCATTCTTTAGGCACTTTGGCTGTCCTTATTAGAACTAGGAAGCTAAGAAGGATTGGATAGGATTACCTATGTGGAAGAGCATTTTTTAAAAACCCAAAAGCTTTTCCCACTCAACATAGGAAGAAAAGGTTGGAGTGAGTTTTGAGAGTTGCTTAACTATCTTTCAAAAATGTCCACCAGTGAGAGGCCTGTGAATGGCGGGAGCTTTCCTGCTAAAGAGGGATGCAAAAGGGTTCGTGATCGTTTTTATGTCCAATATTTTACATCTCTGACATTCAGAATAGAAAGACAAAAAGCATCTATTATAATAATAATAATAATAATAATAATAATAATAATAATAATAATTATTATAATAATAATAATAATAATAATAATAATAATAATAATAATAATAATTTTAAAAAATTACATCTCTTTTAGAAAGTGAAATGCATATTTCTTGGTTTTATTCATGAGAGGGATGTCTAATTCCATTCGTTTAGGGCAGTGATGGTAAACCTTTTTCTCCTTGGGTGCCGAAAGAGGGAGCATGCATGCTATCGCTCATGCGTGAGTGCCCACACCCATAATTCAATACACGGGGAGGGCAAAACAGCTTCTCCTGCCCCCCAGAGGCCCTGTGGAGGCCGTAAACGGCCTGAGTCCCAACTTCTGGTGGTCGCAGTAGCCTCTTGCTTCATCTTCCCCAGGCTCTTTGTAGCCAAAGGAGGGTAAAAACGTCCTCATCCATCCCCCCGGGGCCTCTCGGGAAGCCAAATATGCCCTCCCAGAGCCTCTGTGTGAGCCAAATATCAGCTGGCTGGCACATACATGCACATTGGAGCTGAGCTAGGGCAATGGCTCGTGTGCCAACAGATATGCCATCACTGGTTTAGGGAGTCTCATTATCACAAAAATGGGCCGCGATGGCTCAGTGGTTAAAGACGCTGGGTTTGTCAGCTGGACAGCTGACAGCTTGGGTTCGAGACCCGCATAGCACCTAATGGGAGAGCTCCCGTTACTTGCCTCAGCTCCTCTGCCCACCAAGCAGTTCGAAAGCATGCAAATGTGAGTAGATGAGTAAGTACCACTCTGGTGAGAAGGTGCCTCTGACATATAGCCAGGCAGGCCACACGTGCACAGACATTGTTTTCGGACAATGCTGCCTCCCTCGGTTAAAAAGGGAGATGAGCATCTCCCCTTTAGAGTCGGTCCCGACAGAACAGAGTAAATCTTGTGCTGCAGTTAATTATCATAAAGATGGAGAGCCCTGTTTGAAGGGGCAAAGGAATCGCCTGGAAATTCCAGGCAGCAAAATGTAAGTTTCTCACCACCCTTGTTTTTTATTTTGGTCTTTTCCTTCCGTTTCCTTATTGACATATCTGTGACTTTCCAGCCTGTGCTCTTTCATGAGGGATGCTGTCTCCTCTTGTCTTTTTACAGCCCAAAGGTGCCGAGGAAAAACCGGTTCCCATGGAGGAAGAGGATGAACTGGACCAAGCTACATTCAGAATTGTGAGTCTTCTCTAGGCACAAAAAGGGGGGAAAATCAAAGAGGGCTGGTCATCCACCCTACAAAATTTCCCTTTGACTCACGAGAGCAGCAGCTATTTAATTACAAAATCTGCTTACGTCTTCAGACTTCAGACTTTCTTTAGGACAGAACCAAATAAAACAGGAAGACGTACGATTACAATTGACCCCAGAATTTATGTTTGTTAAGTGGGAAATTAGCTAAGTGAGTTTTGCCCCCATTTTACGACCTTTCTTGCTACAGTTGCTAAGTGAATCGCTGCAGTTAGAAACGTGGTTGTTAAGGGAACCGCAATGACCACAGGACTCTCCTACCGCCATCAATAGGAAGCGGTTGCCAAGCGTCCGAATGTAGATCGCAGGACCCTCTGGATGCTGAGGAGGGTCATCGGTCCTTAGTTGAGAAATCTGACATGCTGCCGAGCCAAACACCGGTCCTTGGCGTTTCCATCTCGACAGACAGTGACTTTTCCCACCACCAGTTTATCTCTCAAACAGGAGAATCAGAGATTGGCTGAGAGGGGATTGGAAAAGGAGATTCTCCCTGCAAGAAGGAGGAACCTTCCACTCAAAGGTTGTCCTCTCTGCAGCATGTTTGACTTGTCTCGGGAACAAAGAAAACTCTGGTGGCTGCCATCTTAGAAGGGGGCCCACAGCAGATCCCCTCCCCCAAATTCAAGCCCCCCCCCCCCCGCCCAGCCTCCAAAGGTTTTCCTAAGTCAGGGTCTCTCTTCACTCAGCCTTTCTTCTGATGTGCGATTAATGCAGAACTTTGTTTTTTCTGTCCTCCAAGTGCAAAAAGCTGATGAAGCCGGTGAAAAAGTCACTGAAGAAGTTGGACAAACCAGACAAAGGACTTTCGGACCAAGAGCTGCTGGAGCAAACCCGGACTTGCCTACTTAATATCGGGGACCACATTATGGAGTGTGTGAAAATCCATATTGAACCAGATGTTTTGGACACATGGAAAACGTGAGCCCCACCCTCCCTCTCTCATGTTGCAGTCAAACCTAGGGGTCAGGAGTCTTTTTGAGTTTGGAGGTATAGGGAAGAAGAGGCTGAACCTGGGGATGGAATTAAAAGAGGAATCAGCCAAGAATCTCTACATAGCCACAAACAAACTAAGTCCAATTCCTGCTGAAATGCCACAAAGGAGATGCAGTCTCCAATTGTGCTGAATTCCTGTAAATTCATATTTTAGTCCAAACTGCCAGAAAACCACGGTACAGGCATCGGCAGTAGTTAAGAGAAGTGGCAGACTGGTTCATGCCATGCTTAGACCAAGATCTGCAGACTTTGGGAATCTTCGTGACTCAAGTTTGAAGCAAGACATTTTAGGAAGTAGAAGGAGTGTAAGAGGGGATTTTTGGCCCCAGAATAAAATACCCCTCCATCCTTGTTTGTTTGGGGCATCACTTTTCCCCGGCATGAAAAGTTTGGGCTTTTGGCCCAGTTCCTGTAGAGAAAATTTAAATGTATGTCTCTCTCCTTTCAGGAATCTATGGATTTATGTTTCGAAATTTATCGAATTTAACACCCAGAAATTGTACAAATTATACAAAAAGGCAAGCAGAAAGCGAGACCGGGAGCAGGAGGTAAGAACAGAGGCGTGTGTTTGTGTATGTTTGTGTTGTGCGGAAGAATGGAAGGGATCACAAATAGAGAAGGAAGGAAGGGGAACATCTTGCGCGGAAGAAAACCCCAGCAACTAGAGGAATTCTGCCTGAGATTTTTAGGTGGGATTGTGCTCTTTTCCTTGTCTTTCTCTTTTCTTTCTCTTCATCAAACCTTGATAGTGAAGACATCTTTGGTCACAAAGGAAGAGGTGGAGGATGGAAAACCTATTCTTTCTGTTTGTGTCTTTAATCCGTCCCTCTAGAAGAGGCCCTCTCCAGCTCAATCCCTCCTCCCCAGCCCCTGGTTTATAAGACCCCAACCATTGTTACTGCTGGCCTTTTGAGTTCTCTGACGATGTTGTCTTTCTGCTCGGCAGGAACCGAAGAAGAAGAAGCAGAAGGAGGAAGAGGAAGAAACGCAGCTTCACCCGGAAATTCCAGGGCCCAGCAAAGCTAGTGCCAGGTCTCTTGGCACCCTTCACCCCCTTCGCCCAAAGCCGCAGCCGCCAGGTCCTCCTCACTCAGCCAGGATGCACGGAGATGCCTACAGACAATACAACCAGCCACCTGGGGAACATTTCAGCCGCACAGGTGAGAGGTTTTCAGTCTGGTGCCTCTTTGCCTATTTACACTGTAGCTATCTCCAGGGCCGCCATCAGGGATTTTGGGGCCCAATACAGCCTAAGTGCCTGCCCTCCCCCGCCATTTTAAAACTACTGCCCCCCAAATCCCGTGCCATGCCACCATGGCCACACACCCTGGGCAAGCCCTCCTCCGGCCCTCTGAGGTCAAACACAGCCCTGATGTGGCCCTCAATGCAATTGAGTTTGACACCCCTGGCCTAGAGGCTAAATCCTATGACCAAGGGCTAAGAGAAGGAGTATGTTTAGCTCAACTAATAGAAAGCTGAGGGGGAATATAATAGTAGTTTCCCAATCCTTAAAGGGCTGCCACAGAGCAGATGGCATCTATTTATTCTCCATGCCACCTGAAGATAGTACAAGAAGCAATGGGTGGAACCTCACCAAGAAGAAATGCAATCTGGAAATAAGGAAAAACCTGGGACTGGGCGGCATAGAAATAAATAAATAAATAAATAAATAAATAAATAAATAAATAAATAAATCCCTTCTTTTTTATTAAAAGAAATTAATACCGTATATACTCGAATATAACTCGATATTTTCAGCACAAAAATGTGCTGAAAAATCCAACCTCGACTTATACTAGAGTCACTGACTTTCACTGACCTGAAAACTGTCTCAAAGCTCCAATGTGAAAGGCAGGGAGGAAAGAAACCTCATGGCTGGCAACAGGAGGGTTTTTTTTCTTTCTGCTCTTGCTACCCCTGAGCTGCCTGATTGGCAGCAGGCTGAACCAATCACAGCTCCTTCTCTACACAGAAAGGAGGCACTGAGAGAGCTATCTGATTGGCAGCAAGCTGTACCAATCACAGCTCCTCCTCTACAGGAAGCACTGGGGGAAGGGGCGGGAGGGTTGAAGAGACTTTTAGAAGGAAGGAACCAAGGCTTTCTCTTCTGATCAAGCCAGCAACAATATTTTACAAGTAAATAAAATGTACAAGTAAAATGTAAGTTACCCATTTAAATTTGATTAACAGGATAGGTTATTTTGTAAGAAAATGTTGCTTAAAGTGGGGATAACTCTGTGTAATTAAACTTTTTCTTCCAACTATACTTATCCTACCCAAGAGGATTGTTAACGCTGACTTGTATAAAACAATACAAAGGTTAGGATAATATAATAGTATGAATTTTGTCATTAATCATTTGTTCTACGTAATTAATATGAATAGATTTACCTATATCATGTAGAAGAAAGATTTTACAGTTAATGATTGAGTAACCGCCAATTGTTATTTACTGATCTATTGAGATAGTAATAATGATTTTAACTTATGAAACACGTTTTAAATGGAAAATCTGAATATTTATCACATGGAAGTTTGATTTAAGCAATTGTTTTGAAAGAATATATGAAATTCCAATTATTAAGAAAATTATAATGATATTGTAATGAAGATTAAGATAACAGGTTTTAAGATTAAGATAACATTCCTAAAGATATTTTAAGAGGTTTTTGGAATTAAAAAAAAAGAAAGATTTTGGAAGGGGAGGAAGAAAGATGCAATAAATGAAAAACATTTTGGAAGGGAAAAAGTTATATAATATAATAATAACAGGGTTGGAAGGGACCTTGGAGGTCTTCTGGTCTAACCCCTTGCCTAGGCAGGAAACCCTACACTACTTCAGACAAATGGGTATCTAACATCTTCTTTAAAACTTCCAGTGTTGGAGCATTCACAACTTTTGGTGGCAGGCTGTTCCACAGATTCATTGTTCCAACTGTCAGGAATTTTCTCCTTAGTTCTAAGTTGCTTCTCTCCTTGTTTAGTTTCCACCCATTGCTTCTTGTTCTGCCCTCAGATGCTTTGGAGAATAGGTTGACTCTTTCTTCTTTGTGGCAAACTCTGAGATATTGGAAGAATGCTATCATGTCTCCCATGGTTCATTTTTTCTTTAAATTAGATATACCCAGTTCCTGCAACCGTTCTTCATATGTTTTTTTATTCTCCTACAAAAACAATTTTAAGAAGCTACAATAGAAGAATATTCCACTTTTATAAGTTACCAATAGCCACTGTATTTTCCACCCTGGACTTATATTCAAGTCAATAAGTTTTCCCAGTTTTTGTGGCAAAAGTAGGTGCCTCGGCTTATAATTGGGTCAGGAGTCTTTTTGAGTTTGGAGGTATAGGGAAGAAGAGGCTGAACATGGGGATGGAATTAAAAGAGGAATCAGCCAAGAATCTCTACATAGCCACAAACAAAGTCCAATTCCTGCTGAAATGCCGCAAAGGAGATGCAGTATCCTTTGTGGCATTACTTAATTAATTAAATAAATAAATAAATCCCTTACTTTTTTTAATTAAAATAAATTAATGCCGGTAATTAAAAAAAACCAAAATCCATTACTATTAAAACTAAAACAACCAGCAAAACTATTAATAAAAACAGGTGAGGGCTGGGGGTTTTTCTCTGTTATTATTTAAGTGCTTTTACCATATGCTTTAAATCAAGAATCACCTCTCTCTCTGTTTCTCTCACTTTCCTGTCATTCTCTGCCTCAATCATTTTCTCATTTCTCTTTTTTTCTCCCTTTTTTCTATCATTTCTCTCTCTCTTCCTTCCACTCTTCTCTCTCTCTTTCTTCCTCTCTCATCTCTCTTTCTTTCTTTCTCTCTTTCTCTATCTTGCTTTCTTCCTCTCTCTCACTCCCTCTCTCATCTCTTTCTTTCTCTTTCTCTATTTTGCTTTCTTCCTGTCTCACTCTCTTCCTTCCTCTCATCTCTCTCTCTTTCTTTCTTTCTCTCTCTTTCTCTCTTTATCCCCCTCTTGCTCTCTCTCTTTTTCTCACTTTCCCTCTCTTGTTTTCTTTCTCTCTGTCTCTTGCTTTCTCTCTCTCACTCTTTCTTGTTTTCTTTCTCTCAGCCTTTCTCTCTCTCATTCTCTCTCTCTTGCTATCACTTTCTCTCCCCCCTCTTTTTCTCTCTCTCTCTTTCTCTCTATCTGTCTTTCGTTCTCCGGAGGCTAGCGAAAGTGATTTTCAATGTCGGGCGCACGGGCTGGCGCACGCTCTCCCCATCGCCTTGCCAGCCCGCCCGGAACATTCAAAGTAAGAAAAACCTTCGCTCTTACTTTGAATGTTCCGGGCGGGCTGGCAGGCCGATGGGGAGAGCGTGTGCCGGCCCGTGCGCCCAACATTGAAAATCGCCTTCGCCGGCCCCCGCTGTGAGAACGCCTGCCCCGCCTCTCCTGCAGCGGAGGAGCAAGAGAGGCGGATCGGGCGTGCGTGCGAGGGGCAGTGGCAAGTATCCAGGGGCGCGAGAGGGCTAGAGGTGCGGGGGGGGCGGCCGCTACTTCGTGCGCGCCCTTAGAAAAGGGTGCTCGGTGGGGCGTTTTGGTGTGCGCTGGCGCAGCCTACAGGGAACGGTGCTGGCCACAATGACTACTGCGGGCGCCAGGGGGCCGGCACACGGTGGCGGGCCAAAACCGCCCCCCCCCATTTTTCAATTTGGCTGGGCCCCTGATGCCAGTACCAGTAGTACTGGCCTATCGGCGGCCCTGGCTATCTCTCTCTAGAAGTTACTATACAAAAAAAAAAAAATCACAATTCTCTACCTACTATTCTCAGTTACAATACTCAGGTACAAGTCTCCAGCCACGATATTCTTCAGCCACCACAAGCAACACTAAACCACAACCCGCTGTATCTTCAAAAGACACACCTATGCAAAGCTGCTTTAGGGTATATACTTTGGTCAACCAATCAGATTACTTTACAATCTGCACATTCATCGTGACTGAAGAGTTTTACATTGTTAAAGTCATTACAATGATTACAGCTCTTCTCTCTGCAATTTGGAATATTACGTCAGGTAGGGCCCGATCCTGACCAACTCTGGATGGGCTGTTCCTGCTATGGAGACTTTGATGGCTCTGTTATTGTTTCCCCTCCTCCTTTTTCTTATTTTCTTCAAAAAGAGACAATAAAAACCAGATGAATAGTAGACAAAGGGAGAAGTACAGATTACAAAGTCCACGTGGGCTTCTTGGGAAAGACTGCTAGCTTCTTCCCCTTCCTTGTCTTGCAGGACGAAGGGAATGGCAGCAAAACCGCCAATTTAATCCCAGTTGGAATGTCTATTCAGTGCAGGGCAGGAACCGACACTACCCGCACGAGCGTCGCTGGCAGGAAAATACCAGGAATGTGGCACAACGGGAGCAGCACTGGAGCTCAAGACACGCTGGAAATAACCAGCCTAGCACCAGCATGCGTCAAAAGCGCCACTATGAGGAGTACGGCAGAGCGTGCTGTTACCAGGGACCTGTGGAATACAGGTGAGGGGCTAAGCAGGCCATTCGGCTAGTCCGTGTGGCATCTGCAGGAGTCAGCATGCCAAAAGCAAGGAATGGTGGTTGTCACAAAGATCATGGAAGGGAGATTGCAGGGACTACTAGAACTGTAGGGTTGGGTTAGGCTCTCCCTACCCTCTTACAACAGCAATACTCCAAAGAGTATTCTTTGAGTACCAGGAATAGTTGTGGGAGGTAAATGTCTAGCCCAGTGATGCTGAACCTATGGCAGGGGTGCCACAGATGGCACGTGGAGCCATATCTATTGGCATGAGAGCCGTTGCCCTATGTGCATGTGTGCACCGGACAGCTGATTTTTGACTTACACAGAGTCTCTGGGAGGGCGTTTTTGGTTTCCAGAGGGATGGGGAAGACCTTTTTACCCTGCCTTGGATCCAGGGATGCTTGTGGAACCTGGGGAGGATGAAACACGAGCCTACTGGGCCCACCAGAAGTTGGGAAACAGGCCGTTTCCAGCCTCCAGAGGGCCACCAATGGGCAGGAGAAGCTGTTTTCGCCCTCTCCAGGCATTGAATTATAGGTGTGGGCATTCATGCGTGTGTGATTGCGCATGCACACTCTCTTTTGGCACTCGGGCGGAAAAAAGGTTCACCATCACTGGTCTAGCCTATGGATGTGGCTCATTAAAAGAGATCCAGCTTAGAAATAAGGAGAAATTTCCTGACAGCGAAAGCAATTAAGCAGTCAAATAACTTGTCCGCTGGGGTTATGGGTGCTCCATCGGTAGAGGCTTTCAAAAATAAGATGAACAGCCATTTGACTGGCATGGTATAAGGCTTCTGCCTTGACCAGGGGTTGGACCAGAAGATCTCTAAGGTCCTTTCAACCCTATGAATCTATGATGTGTCACAACCTTTCTTTCATTTTTTCTTAACAATCTTGCATATTCCTTCATCGGAGGGATCTCTGCACCACTCAGCCACCTTCTAGGTGTGCATTGTGAGTGTTGCCCCTTCTTTGTAAGCGTGTGTGATATCATGACCCACAATACAAAGTGTGTAGGCTTGTGCTCCAACTCTGCCATTCTCCATCTTCTTTCCTTCCTCTGGTGTCTAGATACTGCTGAAGTGGGTTGATAGTCTTGTAAGCATGTCTGATAGTCTTGTTCTCTTCCATTCCTTTGGCACCAGAGGGAGTGAAGCATCCCAAGATCTAGATAGGGTCATTTGCCTCTTCTGTTGAACTGAATGCTTTGAATTCTTCTTCTTTCTCCTCTAGATACCCTTTTGAACCAAAAAAGCAAAGATTGGGTGAATTCCGTGCCCAAAGTTACCAAGATTATAGGAGCACGTCCAATGATAGAGCTCCCCCAGGTTATCGTGGCCAAGGGACATCAGGCCATTACCGACCTTTCCATCAAGGGCAACCACCACGTCTGTATTAAATTTTTAAGATGCTTTATTTTAGATTGTTGTAGATTAAAAAATGAGTTTTTTCAACAATTTGAATTTCTGTGTCTCTTTCCACCCCACTCCATCCAGCAGTGGTCCCTGAGGTAGCTGATGCTTTTTGGTTTGTATTCTCCCCCTTCAACCCAGTCCTAGTTTGGGACGCGGGCCTTTGCTTCCAGCCATCGCTTCATTCAAGGGTTCCTTTCTACATCTACCTGTCACCTACATTTACCTCCTTCACTCCTGAGTTCCTTCCCCCTGCGAGCTTCCCCAACACCAATCTGGCCTATAGTTGGGTTGAAGCAGACTTGGGATTTTGAATTCCAGCTGTCACTCGCTGCTCCAGCCGAAGGCCCACACATTTATTCCTGCCAGATGCCGTCTGCGAGGTAGGGGGAAGTGGGATGAGGCCTGGCTTGGAGAAGATTGGCATCCTGATGGATGGTCGTAATGCGGAGCGAGGTCGGGCAGGCCTTAGCTCCGGCAGCTGTGGCCTCTAATTGAGATCTGGCCTTGGACACCGTTCGTAGTTGGCCCAGCCCTCCCAAATGAATCCCTGGCCTTTCCTTGACCAGGCTGGCTTTTTCAAGCCTTCCTTTTGGAGCCTGTCGAATGGCCAAGGGATCGTGGCCGCAACATTAGGCTACAGACATAAGGCTTCATTCAGGAGCCCCGGCTTTCTATCGATCGCTGCCTTAATCCACGCCAATAAAAGGGCGCTCAACTGCTCTTCCTCTGATTTAGCCTCCAGTTCTCTAATCATCCTGGTTGCTCTCATCTGCGCTTTCTCCAGAGTTTCAATTTCCTTTTTGTAGTATGGTGACCAAAACTGGATGCAGTACTCAAGGTGTAGCTTTACTAAGGCTTGACCATCAGGCGTTCAGAACTGAATCGTAACTGTGCCCCTGGGAATGTCTGTCATAACTTCAAATGGCCACTAAGCACTTGTCAGAAAAATATGTGACAGACAGACAGACAGACAGACCAACATAGATACATTCGCTATACAGTAGTTTCCATATATACATCAACGCATAATACCTGGAGAATAAATCAATGGCATACACATTTCCCAATCAATCAAAATTCAATCACCTATTTTTAACACCCAGTCTTGCTATTATTCATCAGTCTGTTTCTTTCTTTTCTCCACCCTCCCCTCTCTCTATCTCCCTCTCCTCTATCTATCCCTCTCCTACTTGCTTTCTCCCCAGATCACATAGAATCAATTCCAGATCTGATCTCCTGATACTTTTCCTCGACACTTTGTTTGTAGCAGAATCGCCGGCTTTGGGAAGAACATAAAAGCTGCCCAAAGAGGACACCCTGCATTTTCTTTCAACATCTTCCGGTGCAAATTGGGTGCTCTGTGGTGGAGCTCCATTTTCTCTACCCCACTACGTTCCCCGCCCCCCGCCCCCCGGTCTGGAAAGAAGCCCATCCCTGGAAGCATCTATTTGCTCACTCACGCTAGACCAATGCGATACTCTTTGTATGTCACAACAAGCAAATCTGCATCCATTGGCTACGCCAAGGGTCCCCAAACTTGGCAACTTTAAGACTTGTGGACTTCAACTCCCAGAATTCTCCAGCCAGCTATGCTGGCTGGAGAATTCTGGGAGTTGAAGTCCACAAGTCTTAAAGTTGCCAAGTTTGAAGACCTCTGGGCTACGCCATTGTGTCTCTTTCCTGAATGGGCATTGCCCATGGTGGAACTGAGATGAAAAGGGCAGAATTAGACAACGAAAATTGGGCAAATGAACTTGGGATTGTTTTTGGTAGAAACAAGGGATGGATTTCTCCAAGAGGACCTAACTTTGTGGTCTTTGGAGCCAACCGAGGAACAAGAGGAAAAACTACAGGCAGCTGATAAAACAAACAAAACAACCCAGAAGGGCCTAGAATGGCAAAATGACCATGTGTAAGATTTAGTATGTGTTCAACTCATTGCACAGTCAAGAAAGATAAAATATGAAGTGGCAGATTATTAGATAGATGTTCATGTGGTTGAAGCACAGAAAAACATAGCTTTGTGTGTACATCTGGATGTCCTCCTGGTGTTGTGATGGTCAGATTGGGCTCACAATTTAGGAGCAGACTGAGTTCACTTTCAAAGAATTCCTAAAAGTTGCACCTGGAGGAGGCAGGACTGGAGTAATACTGGCCTCGTTACCTAGTTTATTTTCCTAAGTACCAGAACAGGAGTAGGCATCCTGCCTTGATTACTTTTATAATGAGCTCCGGGCAGTATACTCTCCCCCCCCTCCGAATGATCTTTTGAGGTGTGGCTGAGAAGGAGTGACTGGCCCCAAGTGACCCAGCCAGATGTGATGCTAAGAGGGGAACTAGAAATCCAGTCTGCTGCTTTCAAAGCCAACATTTGAAACTTAGACCAGATGGATGGTCTACCACGTCAGTTGACTCTAACCTCACTGAGAAATGGGATTTAGAACTTGGAACCCAGGGATGATGGCAGTTGGAGGAGGGGGCTTCCTATTGGTCCACTTGAGTAGCCCCCACCTGACAGGTTTCAGTTGTTACTAAGGGAATGGAGCAGTTTGAATTTAGCCAAAGAGAAGAGCAGACATACTTCATACATGGCTCTTCATTAGTTAGTCTAATTCAAGGTTTCAGGTCAATTCTGCGTTCCTGTATTGGAAAGGCTAGCAAAGAAATTTCTTTTTATTAGTGTCCTTGTTTTTTGAAATAGTAGGAAGTTATAGGTATATAGGTAGAGGGTTATAGATATATAGCGAGAGGGAATTTGGGGTTGGGTGGGTGGATAGTTAGGGTCATCTAAAGGGGCTGAGGTTTGGAGTAGGTTGACAAAGTTCTTGTTGTTTGTTTTCTTGTTTTGAAATAGTAAGTAGTAAACTAGAGGGAATTTGGGACTTGGTGGCAGTGGAGGGTGAGTAGTTAAATTAGGAAGATAATCGAAGGTTCATCGAAAGTAAAGCCAAAAAATGAACGAATGGCTCAGGATGTTCAAAATACCGAAGGTTCAGCAAAGCAAAGCAAAGGTAAACAGTCAGACAAAATCCTGGAATAGGGTTGGGCAATTAATTTTGCCACGGGGCCGCATGAGAAATTGGGATGGTTTTAGCAGTCCGGACTCAGTTCTACCCAATACTGTATATATGCTATTGCTATAAAAGAAAGAAAGAAAGAGGAAGGAAGGAAGGAAGGAGAGAGAGAGAGAGAAAGGACGGGAGGGAGGGAGAGAGAGGAAGGAGGGAAGGAAGGAAAGAAGGACGAAAGAAAGAAATTGGAAGAAAAGAAGGAAAGAGAAAGAGAGAGAAAGGGAGGGAGGGAGGTACGGGAGAGAGGAAAGAGGGAAGGAAGGAAAGAAGGAGAGAGAAAGGAAGGAAGAAAGGAAGGGTGGGAAGGAGGGGAGAGAAAGGAAGGAAGGGAGAGAGAGAGACAAAGGAAGGGAGGGAGAGAGAGAGAAAGAAAAGAAGGATGGAAAGAAGGACAGAAGGAAGGAAAGAAAGAAAGAAAGAAAGAAAGAAAGAACCTTTGGGGCAACCATGACCTTGTATCCCTGAGTCTACACAACCTTAGGGTTAAGCAACCCAACCCTTGGGCGAGCGTCATCTGCAGACACCTGCGCCCCTATTCCAACGTTCGCGTGTACCTATGCGTGCAAAAAGTCCTCCTGCTCTTGGCTCCCTTTTCACCTCTCCGTATGGTTCCTCCCGCAACTTCCCGCTTTGAAGAGAAGGGACCGGTCAGCGATTAAGTCTGCCCGGGAGGAGGGAGGGATCAACACAGTGGCAGAGCCGGCCGCTCCTCCCTTCCCCGAACCAGCGCCGCTTCTCTCTCTTGGTGGCTCCTGCGGACTGGAAGTCGCCGTGCTGCGCCTTAAATGGACTTCACACTCCGGGAGCGAAGCTTCAGCCGTGCAAAGGGCCAGGCGGGGGTGGGGGTGCGGGGCGAGGTGGGCGGGGGCTGGGACACCGGCAGGAAAAGGTGGCTGGAGAAAAGTTATCCCGGCCTTAAAACACCCGCGAGGGCTCCCTGCGTTGCCCGAGCGTCTGCTAACCAAAACGCCAGAAATCAAAGGTCAACGCTTAGCCAAAGTCCTAGAAATCAAAGGTCAGCACTTAGCCAAACTCCCAGAAAGCAAAGGTCAGTTCATAATCCAAAGTCAAAAAAAGGAAGGTTGAGCTGCCAATCAAAATCCAGAAAAATAAGGCTAAGCAGTTAGCCCAAAGCCACAAAAACAACAATAGGCAGGTAGCCCAAAGTCACAAAAACAAAGCTGAGCATTTAAGCAAAACTCAATATATCAAATTTCAACCATTAGCCAAAATCCAAGAAAGCAAAGGTCAGCACTTAGCCAAAATTGAATAACTCAAAGCTCAGCAGTCAACCAAAAGTGAAGAAGTCACAGCTCAGCAGTCAACCAAAAGTCAAGAACAGGAAGAAAGACAGGATGAAATGGAACAGATAACTACTGGTGTAGGCATGGTGGCTGATTTTCATCAAAACCGTGCTGATTTTAACCAAGGTTCACATATATGTGTTAATAACATGGCCGTGTGTGTTTATGTGAATAATTGAACCTTGGTTAAAATCAACTCCATATTATGGCTAGAACTTTCATTCAAGAACTTCATTCTTTAGGCACTTTGGCTGTCCTTATTAGAACTAGGAAGCTAAGAAGGATTGGATAGGGTTACCTATGTGGAAGAGCATTTTTTAAAAACCGAAAAGCTTTTCCCACTCAACATAGGAAGAAAAGGTTGGAGTGAGTTTTGAGAGTTGCTTAACTATCTTTCAAAAATGTCCACCAGTGAGAGGCCTGTGAATGGCGGGAGCTTTCCTGCTAAAGAGGGATGCAAAAGGGTTCGTGATCGTTTTTATGTCCAATATTTTACATCTCTGACATTCAGAATAGAAAGACAAAAAGCATCTATTATAATAATAATAATAATAATAATAATAATAATAATAATAATAATAATTTTAAAAAATTACATCTCTTTTAGAAAGTGAAATGCATATTTCTTGGTTTTATTCATGAGAGGGATATCTAATTCCATTCGTTTAGGGCAGTGATGGTAAACCTTTTTCTCCTTGGGTGCCGAAAGAGGGAGCATGCATGCTATCGCTCATGCGTGAGTGCCCACACCCATAATTCAATACACGGGGAGGGCAAAACAGCTTCTCCTGCCCCCCAGAGGCCCTGTGGAGGCCGTAAACGGCCTGAGTCCCAACTTCTGGTGGTCGCAGTAGCCTCTTGCTTCATCCTCCCCAGGCTCTTTGTAGCCAAAGGAGGGTAAAAACGTCCTCATCCATCCCCCCGGGGCCTCTCGGGAAGCCAAATATGCCCTCCCAGAGCCTCTGTGTGAGCCAAATATCAGCTGGCTGGCACATACATGCACATTGGAGCTGAGCTAGGGCAATGGCTCGTGTGCCAACAGATATGCCATCACTGGTTTAGGGAGTCTCATTATCACAAAAATGGGCCGCGATGGCTCAGTGGTTAAAGACGCTGGGTTTGTCAGCTGGACAGCTGACAGCTTGGGTTCGAGACCCGCATAGCACCTAATGGGAGAGCTCCCGTTACTTGCCTCAGCTCCTCTGCCCACCAAGCAGTTCGAAAGCATGCAAATGTGAGTAGATGAGTAAGTACCACTCTGGTGAGAAGGTGCCTCTGACATATAGCCAGGCAGGCCACACGTGCACAGACATTGTTTTCGGACAATGCTGCCTCCCTCGGTTAAAAAGGGAGATGAGCATCTCCCCTTTAGAGTCGGTCCCGACAGAACAGAGCAAATCTTGTGCTGCAGTTAATTATCATAAAGATGGAGAGCCCTGTTTGAAGGGGCAAAGGAATCGCCTGGAAATTCCAGGCAGCAAAATGTAAGTTTCTCACCACCCTTGTTTTTTATTTTGGTCTTTTCCTTCCGTTTCCTTATTGACATATCTGTGACTTTCCAGCCTGTGCTCTTTCATGAGGGATGCTGTCTCCTCTTGTCTTTTTACAGCCCAAAGGTGCCGAGGAAAAACCGGTTCCCATGGAGGAAGAGGATGAACTGGACCAAGCTACATTCAGAATTGTGAGTCTTCTCTAGGCACAAAAAGGGGGGGAAATCAAAGAGGGCTGGTCATCCACCCTACAAAATTTCCCTTTGACTCACGAGAGCAGCAGCTATTTAATTACAAAATCTGCTTACGTCTTCAGACTTCAGACTTTCTTTAGGACAGAACCAAATAAAACAGGAAGACGTACGATTACAATTGACCCCAGAATTTATGTTTGTTAAGTGGGAAATTAGCTAAGTGAGTTTTGCCCCCATTTTACGACCTTTCTTGCTACAGTTGCTAAGTGAATCGCTGCAGTTAGAAACGTGGTTGTTAAGGGAACCGCAATGACCACAGGACTCTCCTACCGCCATCAATAGGAAGCGGTTGCCAAGCGTCCGAATGTAGATCGCAGGACCCTCTGGATGCTGAGGAGGGTCATCGGTCCTTAGTTGAGAAAGCTGACACGCTGCCGAGCCAAACACCGGTCCTTGGCGTTTCCATCTCGACAGACAGTGACTTTTCCCACCACCAGTTTATCTCTCAAACAGGAGAATCAGAGATTGGCTGAGAGGGGATTGGAAAAGGAGATTCTCCCTGCAAGAAGGAGGAACCTTCCACTCAAAGGTTGTCCTCTCTGCAGCATGTTTGACTTGTCTCGGGAACAAAGAAAATAGGCGTTGATTGCTTACCTGAACGCCTCTTCTCGTACGGTGAGCGGGTACAGCAGTCACATGGGTTGCTCATGTCCAATCCGGTGGAACTGAGCCTAGTATTAAAAAAGCTTGCCGGATCCGCCCCTTCCCCAGAATTCGCGAATCCATAGACTAGGCTCAGTTGTGAAGCTCTGTAGTGTTCAACTCTCATTGTTAGAGGAAGAAAGGTATAGAAAGGTAAAGAAGACACATACAAGGGCGGGAAGTGACTGCTGTACCCGCTCACCGTACGAGAAGAGGCGTTCAGGTAAGCAATCAACGCCTATTCTCCGTACTGAAGGAGCGGGTCCAGCAGTCACATGGGACATACCCAATAGATGGTCCCTAGGGTGGGATTAGCTTGCTATCGTGAGAGATAACGGATTGGAGTACCCTTCTGCCGAAGGCAGCGTCCGCTGAAGCATAAGAATCAATTTTGTAGTGCCTGATGAAGGAATTTGGCGAGGCCCAAGTGGCTGCTTTGCAGACCTCCTCCAACGGGGCTTGAGTCGCCCAAGCGGCCGAGGTGGCTGCGCTCCTGGTGGAATGCGCAGTGATGTTCCTTGGAACTGAGAGGGAGGCCGACTCATAGGCCTTAGATATAGTCCCTCTGATCCAACGGCCTATTACTGTTGAAGACACTTTGGCCCCCATGACTCTGGGATGATAGGCTACAAAAAGTGCTTCTGACCTCCGAAAGGGTCCTGTGCGTTGGATATATATTCTCAGCGCTCTGGTGAGATCCAGGGTGTGCCATCTAATTGCCAAGGGATGGTCTCGTTGGAGGCAGAAGGAAGGTAGGACAATATCCTGAGATCTGTGGAACATGGAACTGACCTTGGGTAAGAAGGTGGGGTCCAGTCGCAAGACTACCTTGTCCTGATGGAATTGACAAAGGTCCTGCCTGATTGAGAGGGCAGCCAGCTCCGAAATGCGTCGGGCAGAGGTAATAGCCACCAGGAAAGCTACCTTAAAGGATAGGTACCTGAGGGACGCCGATTTTAGGGGTTCGTATGGTGCCTGCGTGAGGGAATGGAGAACCCGTGGCAAATCCCAGGATGGATACCTGTGGACCTTGGAAGGTCTGAGGTTGGCTATGCCCTTGAGGAATTCCTGAACTTCAGGGAGGGATCGGAGAGGCTGTCTGCGGGGACCCCCTAGGACAGATGAAATGGCTGCCAGATGACGCCGGAGGGTGCTGGTGGAAAGTCCTTTATGGAAGCCTTGCATAAGGAAGGAAATAATTCTGTGTATGGGGATGCACAGAGGGGAGAGACCTTCCTGTAGACACCACTGGTGAAACTTGGACCACGTGTGGTCGTAGATTCGATTGGTCGAGCCCCTTCTGGCCTTTAAAATGACCTCCACTGAATCGGGGTCATGCCCACGCAGTTCTAAATCTCTCCTGATAACAGCCAAGCGGTGAGGTGGAACCACTCCGGGTCTGGATGGAAAGAGGCCCCCTGCCGCAGCATATCCCCCGAAACGGGGAGTCGCCAAGGGTCCTGGACGGACAGCTGTTGGAGGTCCGCGAACCAGGGCCGGCGGGGCCAATGAGGGGCGATTAAGATTACTCGGGCCCTCTCGGTGAGGACCTTGTGAATCACGTCCGGGAGGATTGGGATTGGAGGAAATGCGTAGAGTAGGCCTGGAGGCCATGGACTCCGGAGGGCATTGATTGCTTCCGCTCCCGGGGATGGAAATCTGGAATAGAAGCGAGGGAGTTGGGCGTTCGCATTGGTCGCGAAGAGATCCAGAACTGGTAGGCCGAATCTGAGGGTGATTTGATGGAACAGGTCTTGATGGAGGTTCCACTCTCCTGGGTCTATCGTTGCTCGGGATAGCCAATCCGCCTGGACGTTGAGACTCCCCGAGATGTGATCGGCTAGGAGCGACTGGAGATGTTTTTCCGCCCAAAGGCCCAACTTGAGGGCCTCCCTCATGAGAGCCTTGGATCTCGTGCCCCCCTGTCTGCAGATATGGCTTTTTGTGGCAATGTTGTCGGTGAGAATGAGAACGTGCCGGTTGGGAATGCGAGGAGAGAAATGCTTCAGAGCCAGGGAAACGGCTCTTAACTCTAGCCAATTGATTGGCCTGGAAGCTTCCTCCGGGGACCACGTGCCCTGGGCTATCATCCCCTGGGCGTGGGCGCCCCATCCCGATAGACTGGCATCTGTGGTGATGACAAATTGATCCGGGCACCTGAACGGGGATCCTCTGTCCATGGCCGGAGACTTCCACCACTTGAAGGATCTGCGAACACTCAGTGGGATGACAATGCGTCGATTTGAGTTGCTGTGCCCCGATCTCTGAAAAGGCAACAGAAGCCACTGGAGTTCCCTAGCATGAAGGCGAGCCCAGGGAATGATGCCTATGCATGACACCATCTTCCCCAAAAGGGAAGATAGAGTAACTATGGATACTGAAGGATTAGATAAAATGTTAGAAATTAACTCCACTATACTGAGTTTTCTCTCGGGAGAGAGAAAAACCTGGGAAGATTTTGAATCAATAATGGATCCCAGGTGAGGAATGGAAGTGGAAGGTTGGAGGTGACTTTTTTCAAAGTTGATGGAAAACCCATGGTCCTGAAGGACTGACATGGTGACAGAAAGGTCTGATTTCACTCTCTCTAGGGAGTTCCCATGAATTAAGATATCATCAAGATAACATAAAATGAGGATGGGAGACGCCCGGATATAGGCCGCCAGGGACCCCAAGAGCTTTGTAAAGACCCGAGGGGCCGAGGAGAGGCCAAATGGCATCGCCCTATACTGGAAATGCCTGCCTTGAAAGGAAAAACGTAAAAATTTTCTGTGGCATTTGGCTATAGGAATGTGAAGGTAGGCCTCAGTGAGGTCTAAGGAGACCATGAAATCTCCCGAGTGAATGGCGGCCAAAATAGAAGACAAGGAGTGCATCTTAAACTTCCTATATTTGATGAATAGGTTTAGTTTCTTTAAATCCAAAATGGCTCTCCAACCTCCGGAAGACTTTGGAACCATAAATAGGATGGAGTAAAAACCTAGGCCCTTCTGACCGGAAGGGACCGGTTGAATGGCTCTAATGGACAATAGATGAGAAATGGCCTCCTCCATACGGTTACAATCTGAGGATGACCTGGGAGAAGGACAGGAAATAAAACGTTTAGGGGGAGGAGAAATAAATTCTAAAAGAAGGCCTGTTTGAACAGTGTCAATGACCCAAGGGTCCTTGGAGGTGAGACGCCAATTAGAAGCGAAATGAGCTAGGCGACCCCCTATGGGAATGGAGGAAAGATTACCATCTAGGTTTTTTTGAAGCCCTGTTAGAGGAAGCTCCCCTTTGGAAACGAAAACCTCTACCCCTGGGGTTCCTACCTTGGGAACGAAAGCGGGGGGAATACTGACCTGGAGATCTCTGATAGGAAGCCGCTTGATCTTGCTGGCGCCCTGGGCGACGAAAGGACTGCGTTTTGGTAACCTTTTTCGTGGTTGGACCCAAAACCTTCTTCTTGTCCGTGGTCTCCGTGAGGAGTGGATCCAGAAGATCACCGAAGAGAAGGTCGCGCTTTAAGGGGCCCTGGGATAACTGCCACTTTTGGCGAACTCCCGCTTGCCAAGGGCGAATCCATAGGAGTCTTCTTGCCGTTGTAGAAGCTGCAATAGACTTAGCAGAAAATCTAGTAGATTGCAAGGTGGCATCAGCCACGTACTGGGCAGCTGCAAAGACCTTGTTGAAGTCTTGTTGACCTCTCAAGTCATCGGGAGGAATGTGCTGTTGAAGTTGGCGAAGCCACAGCAGCATGGCTCTGGAGAAGAAGGAGGCCGCTGCAGAACTTTTAATGGCCCAGGAATCAGCGGAGAATCCTCTTTTGAGCATTTGCTCGATGCGCTTGTCCTCTGGACGGAGGACTTCCTCCGCCTCGCCTGGCACAGCCGCTGCCGAGTGAAGAATCTTGACAGGTTCATCTGGTTTGGGAAAAGATAGAAGCTCTTCATAGGAAGAGGAGAGTTTATACAACTTTCTGTCCTTGGTGGAGGGATTAAGGCCAGAGGCTGGAAAATCCCACTGTTTGAGTAAGGCATCTTTAAACAATTTAGGCATAGGAATTACCTCGTTATCCTCCTGTTCCTCTGTGAAGTAAGGTAAATTCTCCTCCGGGGGATCAGTGGAAGTGGAGGCTTGTTTCTCCTGGGCCGCTAATCCCGTAGAAATTCTAGCTTTGAGGAGGAGAGATTTGAATAGTTGAGAAGGAAATATAGTAATTGGAGGAGGGACCTTTATTTGGGATTCCTCATCCTCTGATAAGCCCTGAAAAGGGTCTTCATCCTCCTCTACATCCTCATATTCATCCTGGGAGGATTCTGAATCATCCTGAATAGGAGCTCTGACCGCTGGGGAAGAACCCAAGGGGCGGGAGGAACGAGAAGGAGGAAGAGGTAAAGGAAGCTCATTGATGGAGGAGAGTTTGGCATCAATGGCTTTGGACAACACAGCAAAAATAGATTGGAACTCAGGAGGTAAACTGGAAATATCAGCAGAAATGGCAGAAGAATCCCTAAAGGCCTGGGAGGATCCTGGCTGGGGGGAATCTTCAATAATATCTGGTTCCTCTGGACCTATGCCCCATAGGTTAGGTTGGGGTCTGTCTAGGTTTGGCTCATCCAGAGATAACACAGGGACCCCAGAAGGAGGCAGACTAGAGGCCTCTGGTGGGTCTTGACTACTGATTACTTGGGCCTGCACTTTCAAACGTTTTGCTGATTTGTCATGAATTTTTTGTAGGGCTAGGTCCCTTCTCTTCTCGGCCCTGGTGACCTTGGTCGAGGGGCGGGCCCCTGGAGAAGAGGAGGAAGAGGCCTGGGGGATACTAGTAATTTCATCGCCTGTAGGCCTGGCCTCTCTGGGACCTTTAGTTGTGCCTCTCTTGGGAAAAGTAGCCATAGTCTGACAATTAACAGAAGACAAGGCTGAGCCAATAACTAAATTATAAGGAGAAGATTTCAAGGACTTCCCAAGAGGAATGGATCCTGCTTCGAGGCCTCGAAGCTGCTGAAACGTGAGGACAATCTGGGCAAACCCAGAGTTCGTGCCCCCAAATCCAGCGGGGCCAGCCTCCCTAAACTTTGCAATTAAGTAAACCAAGGCACTCTGGTTGGAGGCTTAGCCGGTGGAGAATTTAGCCTGGGACCCCCAAGGCCCGCTCCCGGATCCACGCGGTGGACTGAGGCCTACGCGGCTGGCAGAAGGCCAACACGAGAGGCCTAGATTTTTAAAAAAGGGCGCGAAGGCCTTCGCGCCGAAAAAAATCGCTCCGTAGAATTTCTTAAGGGAAAAGCGATCGACTAAGTCCAGGAGACTAGAAGGCGTCTCACTCCGCAGGAGGTATTTTATAAGCCCTTAAATATTTGTATACAATAAATAGACAATAATTCAATGATAAATACTTGCACCAGGACCTCCAGGCCAAGGGATTAGAAGAATCCACAAGCGGCCGCAGGAATCGTAACCGGCAAAACCGCCGGGGGAAAACGAAACCGCAACTTCTCCCAAGGAAAAAAGCCGAGCCGCTTTTTTTCTTTTTTTCTTTTAAACGGCTGGCGCAATTAGTGCAAGTAATTAAATAAAGACAATAAATCTTACTACTTTTTTGAAGGAAAGATCGAAGGGAAGGTGTTAGAATGTTGAACGAGCTATCACAATACAACCGCAGGATATGCGAACTGAGCGAATTCTGGGGAAGGGGCGGATCCGGCAAGCTTTTTTAATACTAGGCTCAGTTCCACCGGATTGGACATGAGCAACCCATGTGACTGCTGGACCCGCTCCTTCAGTACGGAGAACTCTGGTGGCTGCCATCTTAGAAGGGGGCCCACAGCAGATCCCCTCCCCCAAATTCAAGCCCCCCCCCCCCCCCCGCCCAACCTCCAAAGGTTTTCCTAAGTCAGGGTCTCTCTTCACTCGGCCTTTCTTCTGATGTGCGATTAATGCAGAACTTTGTTTTTTCTGTCCTCCAAGTGCAAAAAGCTGATGAAGCCGGTGAAAAAGTCACTGAAGAAGTTGGACAAACCAGACAAAGGACTTTCGGACCAAGAGCTGCTGGAGCAAACCCGGACTTGCCTACTTAATATCGGGGACCACATTATGGAGTGTGTGAAAATCCATATTGAACCAGATGTTTTGGACACATGGAAAACGTGAGCCCCTCCCTCCCTCTCTCATGTTGCAGTCAAACCTAGGGGTCAGGAGTCTTTTTGAGTTTGGAGGTATAGGGAAGAAGAGGCTGAACCTGGGGATGGAATTAAAAGAGGAATCAGCCAAGAATCTCTACATAGCCACAAACAAACTAAGTCCAATTCCTGCTGAAATGCCACAAAGGAGATGCAGTCTCCAATTGTGCTGAATTCCTGTAAATTCATATTTTAGTCCAAACTGCCAGAAAACCACGGTACAGGCATCGGCAGTAGTTAAGAGAAGTGGCAGACTGGTTCATGCCATGCTTAGACCAAGATCTGCAGACTTTGGGAATCTTCGTGACTCAAGTTTGAAGCAAGACATTTTAGGAAGTAGAAGGAGTGTAAGAGGGGATTTTTGGCCCCAGAATAAAATACCCCTCCATCCTTGTTTGTTTGGGGCATCACTTTTCCCCGGCATGAAAAGTTTGGGCTTTTGGCCCAGTTCCTGTAGAGAAAATTTAAATGTATGTCTCTCTCCTTTCAGGAATCTATGGATTTATGTTTCGAAATTTATCGAATTTAACACCCAGAAATTGTACAAATTATACAAAAAGGCAAGCAGAAAGCGAGACCGGGAGCAGGAGGTAAGAACAGAGGCGTGTGTTTGTGTATGTTTGTGTTGTGCGGAAGAATGGAAGGGATCACAAATAGAGAAGGAAGGAAGGGGAACATCTTGCGCGGAAGAAAACCCCAGCAACTAGAGGAATTCTGCCTGAGATTTTTAGGTGGGATTGTGCTCTTTTCCTTGTCTTTCTCTTTTCTTTCTCTTCATCAAACCTTGATAGTGAAGACATCTTTGGTCACAAAGGAAGAGGTGGAGGATGGAAAACCTATTCTTTCTGTTTGTGTCTTTAATCCGTCCCTCTAGAAGAGGCCCTCTCCAGCTCAATCCCTCCTCCCCAGCCCCTGGTTTATAAGACCCCAACCATTGTTACTGCTGGCCTTTTGAGTTCTCTGACGATGTTGTCTTTCTGCTCGGCAGGAACCGAAGAAGAAGAAGCAGAAGGAGGAAGAGGAAGAAACGCAGCTTCACCCGGAAATTCCAGGGCCCAGCAAAGCTAGTGCCAGGTCTCTTGGCACCCTTCACCCCCTTCGCCCAAAGCCGCAGCCGCCAGGTCCTCCTCACTCAGCCAGGATGCACGGAGATGCCTACAGACAATACAACCAGCCACCTGGGGAACATTTCAGCCGCACAGGTGAGAGGTTTTCAGTCTGGTGCCTCTTTGCCTATTTACACTGTAGCTATCTCCAGGGCCGCCATCAGGGATTTTGGGGCCCAATACAGCCTAAGTGCCTGCCCTCCCCCGCCATTTTAAAACTACTGCCCCCCAAATCCCGTGCCATGCCACCATGGCCACACACCCTGGGCAAGCCCTCCTCCGGCCCTCTGAGGTCAAACACAGCCCTGATGTGGCCCTCAATGCAATTGAGTTTGACACCCCTGGCCTAGAGGCTAAATCCTATGACCAAGGGCTAAGAAAAGGAGTATGTTTAGCTCAACTAATAGAAAGCTGAGGGGGAATATAATAGTAGTTTCCCAATCCTTAAAGGGCTGCCACAGAGCAGATGGCATCTATTTATTCTCCATGCCACCTGAAGATAGTACAAGAAGCAATGGGTGGAACCTCACCAAGAAGAAATGCAATCTGGAAATAAGGAAAAACCTGGGACTGGGCGGCATAGAAATAAATAAATAAATAAATAAATAAATAAATAAATAAATAAATAAATAAATAAATAAATAAATCCCTTCTTTTTTATTAAAAGAAATTAATACCGTATATACTCGAATATAAGTCGATATTTTCAGCACAAAAATGTGCTGAAAAATCCAACCTCGACTTATACTAGAGTCACTGACTTTCACTGACCTGAAAACTGTCTCAAAGCTCCAATGTGAAAGGCAGGGAGGAAAGAAACCTCATGGCTGGCAACAGGAGGGTTTTTTTTCTTTCTGCTCTTGCTACCCCTGAGCTGCCTGATTGGCAGCAGGCTGAACCAATCACAGCTCCTTCTCTACACAGAAAGGATGCACTGAGAGAGCTATCTGATTGGCAGCAAGCTGTACCAATCACAGCTCCTCCTCTACAGGAAGCACTGGGGGAAGGGGCGGGAGGGTTGAAGAGACTTTTAGAAGGAAGGAACCAAGGCTTTCTCTTCTGATCAAGCCAGCAACAATATTTTACAAGTAAATAAAATGTACAAGTAAAATGTAAGTTACCCATTTAAATTTGATTAACAGGATAGGTTATTTTGTAAGAAAATGTTGCTTAAAGTGGGGATAACTCTGTGTAATTAAACTTTTTCTTCCAACTATACTTATCCTACCCAAGAGGATTGTTAACGCTGACTTGTATAAAACAATACAAAGGTTAGGATAATATAATAGTATGAATTTTGTCATTAATCATTTGTTCTACGTAATTAATATGAATAGATTTACCTATATCATGTAGAAGAAAGATTTTACAGTTAATGATTGAGTAACCGCCAATTGTTATTTACTGATCTATTGAGATAGTAATAATGATTTTAACTTATGAAACACGTTTTAAATGGAAAATCTGAATATTTATCACATGGAAGTTTGATTTAAGCAATTGTTTTGAAAGAATATATGAAATTCCAATTATTAAGAAAATTATAATGATATTGTAATGAAGATTAAGATAACAGGTTTTAAGATTAAGATAACATTCCTAAAGATATTTTAAGAGGTTTTTGGAATTAAAAAAAAAGAAAGATTTTGGAAGGGGAGGAAGAAAGATGCAATAAATGAAAAACATTTTGGAAGGGAAAAAGTTATATAATATAATAATAACAGGGTTGGAAGGGACCTTGGAGGTCTTCTGGTCTAACCCCTTGCCTAGGCAGGAAACCCTACACTACTTCAGACAAATGGGTATCTAACATCTTCTTAAAAACTTCCAGTGTTGGAGCATTCACAACTTTTGGTGGCAGGCTGTTCCACAGATTCATTGTTCCAACTGTCAGGAATTTTCTCCTTAGTTCTAAGTTGCTTCTCTCCTTGTTTAGTTTCCACCCATTGCTTCTTGTTCTGCCCTCAGATGCTTTGGAGAATAGGTTGACTCTTTCTTCTTTGTGGCAAACTCTGAGATATTGGAAGAATGCTATCATGTCTCCCATGGTTCCTTTTTTCTTTAAATTAGATATACCCAGTTCCTGCAACCGTTCTTCATATGTTTTTTTATTCTCCTACAAAAACAATTTTAAGAAGCTACAATAGAAGAATATTCCACTTTTATAAGTTACCAATAGCCACTGTATTTTCCACCCTGGACTTATATTCAAGTCAATAAGTTTTCCCAGTTTTTGTGGCAAAAGTAGGTGCCTCGGCTTATAATTGGGTCAGGAGTCTTTTTGAGTTTGGAGGTATAGGGAAGAAGAGGCTGAACATGGGGATGGAATTAAAAGAGGAATCAGCCAAGAATCTCTACATAGCCACAAACAAAGTCCAATTCCTGCTGAAATGCCGCAAAGGAGATGCAGTATCCTTTGTGGCATTAATTAATTAATTAATTAATTAAATAAATAAATAAATCCCTTACTTTTTTTAATTAAAATAAATTAATGCCGGTAATTAAAAAAACCCAAAATCCATTACTATTAAAACTAAAACAACCAGCAAAACTATTAATAAAAACAGGTGAGGGCTGGGGTTTTTTCTCTGTTATTATTTAAGTGCTTTTACCATATGCTTTAAATCAAGAATCACCTCTCTCTCTGTTTCTCTCACTTTCCTGTCATTCTCTGCCTCAATCATTTTCTCATTTCTCTTTTTTTCTCCCTTTTTTCTATAATTTCTCTCTCTCTTCCTTCCACTCTTCTCTCTCTCTTTCTTCCTCTCTCATCTCTCTTTCTTTCTTTCTCTCTTTCTCTATCTTGCTTTCTTCCTCTCTCTCACTCCCTCTCTCATCTCTTTCTTTCTCTTTCTCTATTTTGCTTTCTTCCTGTCTCACTCTCTTCCTTCCTCTCATCTCTCTCTCTTTCTTTCTTTCTTTCTCTCTCTTTCTCTCTTTATCCCCCTCTTGCTCTCTCTCTTTTTCTCACTTTCCCTCTCTTGTTTTCTTTCTCTCTGTCTCTTGCTTTCTCTCTCTCACTCTTTCTTGTTTTCTTTCTCTCAGCCTTTCTCTCTCTCATTCTCTCTCTCTTGCTATCACTTTCTCTCCCCCCTCTTTTTTTCTCTCTCTCTTTCTCACTTTCTCTCTATCTGTCTTTCGTTCTTCTGAGGCTAGCGAAAGTGATTTTCAATGTCGGGCGCACGGGCTGGCGCACGCTCTCCCCATCGCCTTGCCAGCCCGCCCGGAACATTCAAAGTAAGAAAAACCTTCGCTCTTACTTTGAATGTTCCGGGCGGGCTGGCAGGCCGATGGGGAGAGCGTGTGCCGGCCCGTGCGCCCAACATTGAAAATCGCCTTCGCCGGCCCCCGCTGTGAGAACGCCTGCCCCGCCTCTCCTGCAGCGGAGGAGCAAGAGAGGCGGATCGGGCGTGCGTGCGAGGGGCAGTGGCAAGTATCCAGGGGCGCGAGAGGGCTAGAGGTGCGGGGGGGGGGGCGCTGCTTCGTGCGCGCCCTTAGAAAAGGGTGCTCGGGGGGGCGTTTTGGTGTGCGCTGGCGCAGCCTACAGGGAACGGTGCTGGCCACAATGACTACTGCGGGCGCCAGGGGGCCTATCGGCGGCCCTGGCTATCTCTCTCTAGAAGTTACTATACAAAAAAAAAAAATCACAATTCTCTACCTACTATTCTCAGTTACAATACTCAGCTACAAGTCTCCAGCCACGATATTCTTCAGCCACCACAAGCAACACTAAACCACAACCCGCTGTATCTTCAAAAGACACACCTATGCAAAGCTGCTTTAGGGTATATACTTTGGTCAACCAATCAGATTACTTTACAATCTGCACATTCATCGTGACTGAAGAGTTTTACATTGTTAAAGTCATTACAATGATTACAGCTCTTCTCTCTGCAATTTGGAATATTACGTCAGGTAGGGCCCGATCCTGACCAACTCTGGATGGGCTGTTCCTGCTATGGAGACTTTGATGGCTCTGTTATTGTTTCCCCTCCTCCTTTTTCTTATTTTCTTCAAAAAGAGACAATAAAAACCAGATGAATAGTAGACAAAGGGAGAAGTACAGATTACAAAGTCCACGTGGGCTTCTTGGGAAAGACTGCTAGCTTCTTCCCCTTCCTTGTCTTGCAGGACGAAGGGAATGGCAGCAAAACCGCCAATTTAATCCCAGTTGGAATGTCTATTCAGTGCAGGGCAGGAACCGACACTACCCGCACGAGCGTCGCTGGCAGGAAAATACCAGGAATGTGGCACAACGGGAGCAGCACTGGAGCTCAAGACACGCTGGAAATAACCAGCCTAGCACCAGCGTGCGTCAAAAGCGCCACTATGAGGAGTACGGCAGAGCGTGCTGTTACCAGGGACCTGTGGAATACAGGTGAGGGGCTAAGCAGGCCATTCGGCTAGTCCGTGTGGCATCTGCAGGAGTCAGCATGCCAAAAGCAAGGAATGGTGGTTGTCACAAAGATCATGGAAGGGAGATTGCAGGGACTACTAGAACTGTAGGGTTGGGTTAGGCTCTCCCTACCCTCTTACAACAGCAATACTCCAAAGAGTATTCTTTGAGTACCAGGAATAGTTGTGGGAGGTAAATGTCTAGCCCAGTGATGCTGAACCTATGGCAGGGGTGCCACAGATGGCACGTGGAGCCATATCTATTGGCATGAGAGCCATTGCCCTATGTGCATGTGTGCGCCGGACAGCTGATTTTTTACTTACACAGAGTCTCTGGGAGGGCGTTTTTGGTTTCCAGAGGGATGGGGAAGACCTTTTTACCCTGCCTTGGATCCAGGGATGCTTGTGGAACCTGGGGAGGATGAAACACGAGCCTACTGGGCCCACCAGAAGTTGGGAAACAGGCCGTTTCCAGCCTCCAGAGGGCCACCAATGGGCAGGAGAAGCTGTTTTCGCCCTCTCCAGGCATTGAATTATAGGTGTGGGCATTCATGCGTGTGTGATTGCGCATGCACACTCTCTTTTGGCACTCGGGCGGAAAAAAGGTTCACCATCACTGGTCTAGCCTATGGATGTGGCTCATTAAAAGAGATCCAGCTTAGAAATAAGGAGAAATTTCCTGACAGCGAAAGCAATTAAGCAGTCAAATAACTTGTCCGCTGGGGTTATGGGTGCTCCATCGGTAGAGGCTTTCAAAAATAAGATGAACAGCCATTTGACTGGCATGGTATAAGGCTTCTGCCTTGACCAGGGGTTGGACCAGAAGATCTCTAAGGTCCTTTCAACCCTATGAATCTATGATGTGTCACAACCTTTCTTTCATTTTTTCTTAACAATCTTGCATATTCCTTCATCGGAGGGATCTCTGCACCACTCAGCCACCTTCTAGGTGTGCATTGTGAGTGTTGCCCCTTCTTTGTAAGCGTGTGTGATATCATGACCCACAATACAAAGTGTGTAGGCTTGTGCTCCAACTCTGCCATTCTCCATCTTCTTTCCTTCCTCTGGTGTCTAGATACTGCTGAAGTGGGTTGATAGTCTTGTAAGCATGTCTGATAGTCTTGTTCTCTTCCATTCCTTTGGCACCAGAGGGAGTGAAGCATCCCAAGATCTAGATAGGGTCATTTGCCTCTTCTGTTGAACTGAATGCTTTGAATTCTTCTTCTTTCTCCTCTAGATACCCTTTTGAACCAAAAAAGCAAAGATTGGGTGAATTCCGTGCCCAAAGTTACCAAGATTATAGGAGCACGTCCAATGATAGAGCTCCCCCAGGTTATCGTGGCCAAGGGACATCAGGCCATTACCGACCTTTCCATCAAGGGCAACCACCACGTCTGTATTAAATTTTTAAGATGCTTTATTTTAGATTGTTGTAGATTAAAAAATGAGTTTTTTCAACAATTTGAATTTCTGTGTCTCTTTCCACCCCACTCCATCCAGCAGTGGTCCCTGAGGTAGCTGATGCTTTTTGGTTTGTATTCTCCCCCTTCAACCCAGTCCTAGTTTGGGACGCGGGCCTTTGCTTCCAGCCATCGCTTCATTCAAGGGTTCCTTTCTACATCTACCTGTCACCTACATTTACCTCCTTCACTCCTGAGTTCCTTCCCCCTGCGAGCTTCCCCAACACCAATCTGGCCTATAGTTGGGTTGAAGCAGACTTGGGATTTTGAATTCCAGCTGTCACTCGCTGCTCCAGCCGAAGGCCCACACATTTATTCCTGCCAGATGCCGTCTGCGAGGTAGGGGGAAGTGGGATGAGGCCTGGCTTGGAGAAGATTGGCATCCTGATGGATGGTCGTAATGCGGAGCGAGGTCGGGCAGGCCTTAGCTCCGGCAGCTGTGGCCTCTAATTGAGATCTGGCCTTGGACACCGTTCGTAGTTGGCCCAGCCCTCCCAAATGAATCCCTGGCCTTTCCTTGACCAGGCTGGCTTTTTCAAGCCTTCCTTTTGGAGCCTGTCGAATGGCCAAGGGATCGTGGCCGCAACATTAGGCTACAGACATAAGGCTTCATTCAGGAGCCCCGGCTTTCTATCGATCGCTGCCTTAATCCACGCCAATAAAAGGGCGCTCAACTGCTCTTCCTCTGATTTAGCCTCCAGTTCTCTAATCATCCTGGTTGCTCTCATCTGCGCTTTCTCCAGAGTTTCAATTTCCTTTTTGTAGTATGGTGACCAAAACTGGATGCAGTACTCAAGGTGTAGCTTTACTAAGGCTTGACCATCAGGCGTTCAGAACTGAATCGTAACTGTGCCCCTGGGAATGTCTGTCATAACTTCAAATGGCCACTAAGCACTTGTCAGAAAAATATGTGACAGACAGACAGACAGACAGACAGACAGACCAACATAGATACATTCGCTATACAGTAGTTTCCATATATACATCAACGCATAATACCTGGAGAATAAATCAATGGCATACACATTTCCCAATCAATCAAAATTCAATCACCTATTTTTAACACCCAGTCTTGCTATTATTCATCAGTCTGTTTCTTTCTTTTCTCCACCCTCCCCTCTCTCTATCTCCCTCTCCTCTATCTATCCCTCTCCTACTTGCTTTCTCCCCAGATCACATAGAATCAATTCCAGATCTGATCTCCTGATACTTTTCCTCGACACTTTGTTTGTAGCAGAATCGCCGGCTTTGGGAAGAACATAAAAGCTGCCCAAAGAGGACACCCTGCATTTTCTTTCAACATCTTCCGGTGCAAATTGGGTGCTCTGTGGTGGAGCTCCATTTTCTCTACCCCACTACGTTCCCCGCCCCCCGCCCCCCGGTCTGGAAAGAAGCCCATCCCTGGAAGCATCTATTTGCTCACTCACGCTAGACCAATGCGATACTCTTTGTATGTCACAACAAGCAAATCTGCATCCATTGGCTACGCCATTGTGTCTCTTTCCTGAATGGGCATTGCCCATGGTGGAACTGAGATGAAAAGGGCAGAATTAGACAACGAAAATTGGGCAAATGAACTTGGGATTGTTTTTGGTAGAAACAAGGGATGGATTTCTCCAAGAGGACCTAACTTTGTGGTCTTTGGAGCCAACCGAGGAACAAGAGGAAAAACTACAGGCAGCTGATAAAACAAACAAAACAACCCAGAAGGGCCTAGAATGGCAAAATGACCATGTGTAAGATTTAGTATGTGTTCAACTCATTGCACAGTCAAGAAAGATAAAATATGAAGTGGCAGATTATTAGATAGATGTTCATGTGGTTGAAGCACAGAAAAACATAGCTTTGTGTGTACATCTGGATGTCCTCCTGGTGTTGTGATGGTCAGATTGGGCTCACAATTTAGGAGCAGACTGAGTTCACTTTCAAAGAATTCCTAAAAGTTGCACCTGGAGGAGGCAGGACTGGAGTAATACTGGCCTCGTTACCTAGTTTATTTTCCTAAGTACCAGAACAGGAGTAGGCATCCTGCCTTGATTACTTTTATAATGAGCTCCGGGCAGTATACTCTCCCCCCCCTCCGAATGATCTTTTGAGGTGTGGCTGAGAAGGAGTGACTGGCCCCAAGTGACCCAGCCAGATGTGATGCTAAGAGGGGAACTAGAAATCCAGTCTGCTGCTTTCAAAGCCAACATTTGAAACTTAGACCAGATGGATGGTCTACCACGTCAGTTGACTCTAACCTCACTGAGAAATGGGATTTAGAACTTGGAACCCAGGGATGATGGCAGTTGGAGGAGGGGGCTTCCTATTGGTCCACTTGAGTAGCCCCCACCTGACAGGTTTCAGTTGTTACTAAGGGAATGGAGCAGTTTGAATTTAGCCAAAGAGAAGAGCAGACATACTTCATACATGGCTCTTCATTAGTTAGTCTAATTCAAGGTTTCAGGTCAATTCTGCGTTCCTGTATTGGAAAGGCTAGCAAAGAAATTTCTTTTTATTAGTGTCCTTGTTTTTTGAAATAGTAGGAAGTTATAGGTATATAGGTAGAGGGTTATAGATATATAGCGAGAGGGAATTTGGGGTTGGGTGGGTGGATAGTTAGGGTCATCTAAAGGGGCTGAGGTTTGGAGTAGGTTGACAAAGTTCTTGTTGTTTGTTTTCTTGTTTTGAAATAGTAAGTAGTAAACTAGAGGGAATTTGGGACTTGGTGGCAGTGGAGGGTGAGTAGTTAAATTAGGAAGATAATCGAAGGTTCATCGAAAGTAAAGCCAAAAAATGAACGAATGGCTCAGGATGTTCAAAATACCGAAGGTTCAGCAAAGCAAAGCAAAGGTAAACAGTCAGACAAAATCCTGGAATAGGGTTGGGCAATTAATTTTGCCACGGGGCCGCAGGAGAAATTGGGATGGTTTTAGCAGTCCGGACTCAGTTCTACCCAATACTGTATATATGCTATTGCTATAAAAGAAAGAAAGAAAGAGGAAGGAAGGAAGGAAGGAGAGAGAGAGAGAGAAAGGACGGGAGGGAGGGAGAGAGAGGAAGGAGGGAAGGAAGGAAAGAAGGACGAAAGAAAGAAATTGGAAGAAAAGAAGGAAAGAGAAAGAGAGAGAAAGGGAGGGAGGGAGGTACGGGAGAGAGGAAAGAGGGAAGGAAGGAAAGAAGGAGAGAGAAAGGAAGGAAGAAAGGAAGGGTGGGAAGGAGGGGAGAGAAAGGAAGGAAGGGAGAGAGAGAGACAAAGGAAGGGAGGGAGAGAGAGAGAAAGAAAAGAAGGATGGAAAGAAGGACAGAAGGAAGGAAAGAAAGAAAGAAAGAAAGAAAGAACCTTTGGGGCAACCATGACCTTGTATCCCAGAGTCTACACAACCTTAGGGTTAAGCAACCCAACCCTTGGGCGAGCGTCATCTGCAGACACCTGCGCCCCTATTCCAACGTTCGCGTGTACCTATGCGTGCAAAAAGTCCTCCTGCTCTTGGCTCCCTTTTCACCTCTCCGTATGGTTCCTCCCGCAACTTCCCGCTTTGAAGAGAAGGGACCGGTCAGCGATTAAGTCTGCCCGGGAGGAGGGAGGGATCAACACAGTGGCAGAGCCGGCCGCTCCTCCCTTCCCCGAACCAGCGCCGCTTCTCTCTCTTGGTGGCTCCTGCGGACTGGAAGTCGCCGTGCTGCGCCTTAAATGGACTTCACACTCCGGGAGCGAAGCTTCAGCCGTGCAAAGGGCCAGGCGGGGGTGGGGGTGCGGGGCGAGGTGGGCGGGGGCTGGGACACCGGCAGGAAAAGGTGGCTGGAGAAAAGTTATCCCGGCCTTAAAACACCCGCGAGGGCTCCCTGCGTTGCCCGAGCGTCTGCTAACCAAAACGCCAGAAATCAAAGGTCAACGCTTAGCCAAAGTCCTAGAAATCAAAGGTCAGCACTTAGCCAAACTCCCAGAAAGCAAAGGTCAGTTCATAATCCAAAGTCAAAAAAAGGAAGGTTGAGCTGCCAATCAAAATCCAGAAAAATAAGGCTAAGCAGTTAGCCCAAAGCCACAAAAACAACAATAGGCAGGTAGCCCAAAGTCACAAAAACAAAGCTGAGCATTTAAGCAAAACTCAATATATCAAATTTCAACCATTAGCCAAAATCCAAGAAAGCAAAGGTCAGCACTTAGCCAAAATTGAATAACTCAAAGCTCAGCAGTCAACCAAAAGTGAAGAAGTCACAGCTCAGCAGTCAACCAAAAGTCAAGAACAGGAAGAAAGACAGGATGAAATGGAACAGATAACTACTGGTGTAGGCATGGTGGCTGATTTTCATCAAAACCGTGCTGATTTTAACCAAGGTTCACATATATGTGTTAATAACATGGCCGTGTGTGTTTATGTGAATAATTGAACCTTGGTTAAAATCAACTCCATATTATGGCTAGAACTTTCATTCAAGAACTTCATTCTTTAGGCACTTTGGCTGTCCTTATTAGAACTAGGAAGCTAAGAAGGATTGGATAGGGTTACCTATGTGGAAGAGCATTTTTTAAAAACCCAAAAGCTTTTCCCACTCAACATAGGAAGAAAAGGTTGGAGTGAGTTTTGAGAGTTGCTTAACTATCTTTCAAAAATGTCCACCAGTGAGAGGCCTGTGAATGGCGGGAGCTTTCCTGCTAAAGAGGGATGCAAAAGGGTTCGTGATCGTTTTTATGTCCAATATTTTACATCTCTGACATTCAGAATAGAAAGACAAAAAGCATCTATTATAATAATAATAATAATAATAATAATAATAATAATAATAATAATAATAATAATAATAATAATTTTAAAAAATTACATCTCTTTTAGAAAGTGAAATGCATATTTCTTGGTTTTATTCATGAGAGGGATGTCTAATTCCATTCGTTTAGGGCAGTGATGGTAAACCTTTTTCTCCTTGGGTGCCGAAAGAGGGAGCATGCATGCTATCGCTCATGCGTGAGTGCCCACACCCATAATTCAATACACGGGGAGGGCAAAACAGCTTCTCCTGCCCCCCAGAGGCCCTGTGGAGGCCGTAAACGGCCTGAGTCCCAACTTCTGGTGGTCGCAGTAGCCTCTTGCTTCATCCTCCCCAGGCTCTTTGTAGCCAAAGGAGGGTAAAAACGTCCTCATCCATCCCCCCGGGGCCTCTCGGGAAGCCAAATATGCCCTCCCAGAGCCTCTGTGTGAGCCAAATATCAGCTGGCTGGCACATACATGCACATTGGAGCTGAGCTAGGGCAATGGCTCGTGTGCCAACAGATATGCCATCACTGGTTTAGGGAGTCTCATTATCACAAAAATGGGCCGCGATGGCTCAGTGGTTAAAGACGCTGGGTTTGTCAGCTGGACAGCTGACAGCTTGGGTTCGAGACCCGCATAGCACCTAATGGGAGAGCTCCCGTTACTTGCCTCAGCTCCTCTGCCCACCAAGCAGTTCGAAAGCATGCAAATGTGAGTAGATGAGTAAGTACCACTCTGGTGAGAAGGTGCCTCTGACATATAGCCAGGCAGGCCACACGTGCACAGACATTGTTTTCGGACAATGCTGCCTCCCTCGGTTAAAAAGGGAGATGAGCATCTCCCCTTTAGAGTCGGTCCCGACAGAACAGAGCAAATCTTGTGCTGCAGTTAATTATCATAAAGATGGAGAGCCCTGTTTGAAGGGGCAAAGGAATCGCCTGGAAATTCCAGGCAGCAAAATGTAAGTTTCTCACCACCCTTGTTTTTTATTTTGGTCTTTTCCTTCCGTTTCCTTATTGACATATCTGTGACTTTCCAGCCTGTGCTCTTTCATGAGGGATGCTGTCTCCTCTTGTCTTTTTACAGCCCAAAGGTGCCGAGGAAAAACCGGTTCCCATGGAGGAAGAGGATGAACTGGACCAAGCTACATTCAGAATTGTGAGTCTTCTCTAGGCACAAAAAGGGGGGAAAATCAAAGAGGGCTGGTCATCCACCCTACAAAATTTCCCTTTGACTCACGAGAGCAGCAGCTATTTAATTACAAAATCTGCTTACGTCTTCAGACTTCAGACTTTCTTTAGGACAGAACCAAATAAAACAGGAAGACGTACGATTACAATTGACCCCAGAATTTATGTTTGTTAAGTGGGAAATTAGCTAAGTGAGTTTTGCCCCCATTTTACGACCTTTCTTGCTACAGTTGCTAAGTGAATCGCTGCAGTTAGAAACGTGGTTGTTAAGGGAACCGCAATGACCACAGGACTCTCCTACCGCCATCAATAGGAAGCGGTTGCCAAGCGTCCGAATGTAGATCGCAGGACCCTCTGGATGCTGAGGAGGGTCATCGGTCCTTAGTTGAGAAAGCTGACACGCTGCCGAGCCAAACACCGGTCCTTGGCGTTTCCATCTCGACAGACAGTGACTTTTCCCACCACCAGTTTATCTCTCAAACAGGAGAATCAGAGATTGGCTGAGAGGGGATTGGAAAAGGAGATTCTCCCTGCAAGAAGGAGGAACCTTCCACTCAAAGGTTGTCCTCTCTGCAGCATGTTTGACTTGTCTCGGGAACAAAGAAAACTCTGGTGGCTGCCATCTTAGAAGGGGGCCCACAGCAGATCCCCTCCCCCAAATTCAAGCCCCCCCCCCCCCCCCGCCCAGCCTCCAAAGGTTTTCCTAAGTCAGGGTCTCTCTTCACTCGGCCTTTCTTCTGATGTGCGATTAATGCAGAACTTTGTTTTTTCTGTCCTCCAAGTGCAAAAAGCTGATGAAGCCGGTGAAAAAGTCACTGAAGAAGTTGGACAAACCAGACAAAGGACTTTCGGACCAAGAGCTGCTGGAGCAAACCCGGACTTGCCTACTTAATATCGGGGACCACATTATGGAGTGTGTGAAAATCCATATTGAACCAGATGTTTTGGACACATGGAAAACGTGAGCCCCACCCTCCCTCTCTCATGTTGCAGTCAAACCTAGGGGTCAGGAGTCTTTTTGAGTTTGGAGGTATAGGGAAGAAGAGGCTGAACCTGGGGATGGAATTAAAAGAGGAATCAGCCAAGAATCTCTACATAGCCACAAACAAACTAAGTCCAATTCCTGCTGAAATGCCACAAAGGAGATGCAGTCTCCAATTGTGCTGAATTCCTGTAAATTCATATTTTAGTCCAAACTGCCAGAAAACCACGGTACAGGCATCGGCAGTAGTTAAGAGAAGTGGCAGACTGGTTCATGCCATGCTTAGACCAAGATCTGCAGACTTTGGGAATCTTCGTGACTCAAGTTTGAAGCAAGACATTTTAGGAAGTAGAAGGAGTGTAAGAGGGGATTTTTGGCCCCAGAATAAAATACCCCTCCATCCTTGTTTGTTTGGGGCATCACTTTTCCCCGGCATGAAAAGTTTGGGCTTTTGGCCCAGTTCCTGTAGAGAAAATTTAAATGTATGTCTCTCTCCTTTCAGGAATCTATGGATTTATGTTTCGAAATTTATCGAATTTAACACCCAGAAATTGTACAAATTATACAAAAAGGCAAGCAGAAAGCGAGACCGGGAGCAGGAGGTAAGAACAGAGGCGTGTGTTTGTGTATGTTTGTGTTGTGCGGAAGAATGGAAGGGATCACAAATAGAGAAGGAAGGAAGGGGAACATCTTGCGCGGAAGAAACCCCCAGCAACTAGAGGAATTCTGCCTGAGATTTTTAGGTGGGATTGTGCTCTTTTCCTTGTCTTTCTCTTTTCTTTCTCTTCATCAAACCTTGATAGTGAAGACATCTTTGGTCACAAAGGAAGAGGTGGAGGATGGAAAACCTATTCTTTCTGTTTGTGTCTTTAATCCGTCCCTCTAGAAGAGGCCCTCTCCAGCTCAATCCCTCCTCCCCAGCCCCTGGTTTATAAGACCCCAACCATTGTTACTGCTGGCCTTTTGAGTTCTCTGACGATGTTGTCTTTCTGCTCGGCAGGAACCGAAGAAGAAGAAGCAGAAGGAGGAAGAGGAAGAAACGCAGCTTCACCCGGAAATTCCAGGGCCCAGCAAAGCTAGTGCCAGGTCTCTTGGCACCCTTCACCCCCTTCGCCCAAAGCCGCAGCCGCCAGGTCCTCCTCACTCAGCCAGGATGCACGGAGATGCCTACAGACAATACAACCAGCCACCTGGGGAACATTTCAGCCGCACAGGTGAGAGGTTTTCAGTCTGGTGCCTCTTTGCCTATTTACACTGTAGCTATCTCCAGGGCCGCCATCAGGGATTTTGGGGCCCAATACAGCCTAAGTGCCTGCCCTCCCCCGCCATTTTAAAACTACTGCCCCCCAAATCCCGTGCCATGCCACCATGGCCACACACCCTGGGCAAGCCCTCCTCCGGCCCTCTGAGGTCAAACACAGCCCTGATGTGGCCCTCAATGCAATTGAGTTTGACACCCCTGGCCTAGAGGCTAAATCCTATGACCAAGGGCTAAGAGAAGGAGTATGTTTAGCTCAACTAATAGAAAGCTGAGGGGGAATATAATAGTAGTTTCCCAATCCTTAAAGGGCTGCCACAGAGCAGATGGCATCTATTTATTCTCCATGCCACCTGAAGATAGTACAAGAAGCAATGGGTGGAACCTCACCAAGAAGAAATGCAATCTGGAAATAAGGAAAAACCTGGGACTGGGCGGCATAGAAATAAATAAATAAATAAATAAATAAATAAATCCCTTCTTTTTTATTAAAAGAAATTAATACCGTATATACTCGAATATAAGTCGATATTTTCAGCAGAAAAATGTGCTGAAAAATCCAACCTCGACTTATACTAGAGTCACTGACTTTCACTGACCTGAAAACTGTCTCAAAGCTCCAATGTGAAAGGCAGGGAGGAAAGAAACCTCATGGCTGGCAACAGGAGGGTTTTTTTTCTTTCTGCTCTTGCTACCCCTGAGCTGCCTGATTGGCAGCAGGCTGAACCAATCACAGCTCCTTCTCTACACAGAAAGGATGCACTGAGAGAGCTATCTGATTGGCAGCAAGCTGTACCAATCACAGCTCCTCCTCTACAGGAAGCACTGGGGGAAGGGGCGGGAGGGTTGAAGAGACTTTTAGAAGGAAGGAACCAAGGCTTTCTCTTCTGATCAAGCCAGCAACAATATTTTACAAGTAAATAAAATGTACAAGTAAAATGTAAGTTACCCATTTAAATTTGATTAACAGGATAGGTTATTTTGTAAGAAAATGTTGCTTAAAGTGGGGATAACTCTGTGTAATTAAACTTTTTCTTCCAACTATACTTATCCTACCCAAGAGGATTGTTAACGCTGACTTGTATAAAACAATACAAAGGTTAGGATAATATAATAGTATGAATTTTGTCATTAATCATTTGTTCTACGTAATTAATATGAATAGATTTACCTATATCATGTAGAAGAAAGATTTTACAGTTAATGATTGAGTAACCGCCAATTGTTATTTACTGATCTATTGAGATAGTAATAATGATTTTAACTTATGAAACACGTTTTAAATGGAAAATCTGAATATTTATCACATGGAAGTTTGATTTAAGCAATTGTTTTGAAAGAATATATGAAATTCCAATTATTAAGAAAATTATAATGATATTGTAATGAAGATTAAGATAACAGGTTTTAAGATTAAGATAACATTCCTAAAGATATTTTAAGAGGTTTTTGGAATTAAAAAAAAAGAAAGATTTTGGAAGGGGAGGAAGAAAGATGCAATAAATGAAAAACATTTTGGAAGGGAAAAAGTTATATAATATAATAATAACAGGGTTGGAAGGGACCTTGGAGGTCTTCTGGTCTAACCCCTTGCCTAGGCAGGAAACCCTACACTACTTCAGACAAATGGGTATCTAACATCTTCTTAAAAACTTCCAGTGTTGGAGCATTCACAACTTTTGGTGGCAGGCTGTTCCACAGATTCATTGTTCCAACTGTCAGGAATTTTCTCCTTAGTTCTAAGTTGCTTCTCTCCTTGTTTAGTTTCCACCCATTGCTTCTTGTTCTGCCCTCAGATGCTTTGGAGAATAGGTTGACTCTTTCTTCTTTGTGGCAAACTCTGAGATATTGGAAGAATGCTATCATGTCTCCCATGGTTCCTTTTTTCTTTAAATTAGATATACCCAGTTCCTGCAACCGTTCTTCATATGTTTTTTTATTCTCCTACAAAAACAATTTTAAGAAGCTACAATAGAAGAATATTCTACTTTTATAAGTTACCAATAGCCACTGTATTTTCCACCCTGGACTTATATTCAAGTCAATAAGTTTTCCCAGTTTTTGTGGCAAAAGTAGGTGCCTCGGCTTATAATTGGGTCAGGAGTCTTTTTGAGTTTGGAGGTATAGGGAAGAAGAGGCTGAACATGGGGATGGAATTAAAAGAGGAATCAGCCAAGAATCTCTACATAGCCACAAACAAAGTCCAATTCCTGCTGAAATGCCGCAAAGGAGATGCAGTATCCTTTGTGGCATTAATTAATTAATTAAATAAATAAATAAATAAATAAATCCCTTACTTTTTTTAATTAAAATAAATTAATGCCGGTAATTAAAAAAACCCAAAATCCATTACTATTAAAACTAAAACAACCAGCAAAACTATTAATAAAAACAGGTGAGGGCTGGGGTTTTTTCTCTGTTATTATTTAAGTGCTTTTACCATATGCTTTAAATCAAGAATCACCTCTCTCTCTGTTTCTCTCACTTTCCTGTCATTCTCTGCCTCAATCATTTTCTCATTTCTCTTTTTTTCTCCCTTTTTTCTATCATTTCTCTCTCTCTTCCTTCCACTCTTCTCTCTCTCTTTCTTCCTCTCTCATCTCTCTTTCTTTCTTTCTCTCTTTCTCTATCTTGCTTTCTTCCTCTCTCTCACTCCCTCTCTCATCTCTTTCTTTCTCTTTCTCTATTTTGCTTTCTTCCTGTCTCACTCTCTTCCTTCCTCTCATCTCTCTCTCTTTCTTTCTTTCTTTCTCTCTCTTTCTCTCTTTATCCCCCTCTTGCTCTCTCTCTTTTTCTCACTTTCCCTCTCTTGTTTTCTTTCTCTCTGTCTCTTGCTTTCTCTCTCTCACTCTTTCTTGTTTTCTTTCTTTCAGCCTTTCTCTCTCTCATTCTCTCTCTCTTGCTATCACTTTCTCTCCCCCCTCTTTTTTTCTCTCTCTCTTTCTCACTTTCTCTCTATCTGTCTTTCGTTCTTCTGAGGCTAGCGAAAGTGATTTTCAATGTCGGGCGCACGGGCTGGCGCACGCTCTCCCCATCGCCTTGCCAGCCCGCCCGGAACATTCAAAGTAAGAAAAACCTTCGCTCTTACTTTGAATGTTCCGGGCGGGCTGGCAGGCCGATGGGGAGAGCGTGTGCCGGCCCGTGCGCCCTACATTGAAAATCGCCTTCGCCGGCCCCCGCTGTGAGAACGCCTGCCCCGCCTCTCCTGCAGCGGAGGAGCAAGAGAGGCGGATCGGGCGTGCGTGCGAGGGGCAGTGGCAAGTATCCAGGGGCGCGAGAGGGCTAGAGGTGCGGGGGGGGGGCGCTGCTTCGTGCGCGCCCTTAGAAAAGGGTGCTCGGGGGGGCGTTTTGGTGTGCGCTGGCGCAGCCTACAGGGAACGGTGCTGGCCACAATGACTACTGCGGGCGCCAGGGGGCCGGCACACGGTGGCGGGCCAAAACCGCCCCCCCCATTTTTCAATTTGGCTGGGCCCCTGATGCCAGTACCAGTAGTACTGGCCTATCGGCGGCCCTGGCTATCTCTCTCTAGAAGTTACTATACAAAAAAAAAAAATCACAATTCTCTACCTACTATTCTCAGTTACAATACTCAGCTACAAGTCTCCAGCCACGATATTCTTCAGCCACCACAAGCAACACTAAACCACAACCCGCTGTATCTTCAAAAGACACACCTATGCAAAGCTGCTTTAGGGTATATACTTTGGTCAACCAATCAGATTACTTTACAATCTGCACATTCATCGTGACTGAAGAGTTTTACATTGTTAAAGTCATTACAATGATTACAGCTCTTCTCTCTGCAATTTGGAATATTACGTCAGGTAGGGCCCGATCCTGACCAACTCTGGATGGGCTGTTCCTGCTATGGAGACTTTGATGGCTCTGTTATTGTTTCCCCTCCTCCTTTTTCTTATTTTCTTCAAAAAGAGACAATAAAAACCAGATGAATAGTAGACAAAGGGAGAAGTACAGATTACAAAGTCCACGTGGGCTTCTTGGGAAAGACTGCTAGCTTCTTCCCCTTCCTTGTCTTGCAGGACGAAGGGAATGGCAGCAAAACCGCCAATTTAATCCCAGTTGGAATGTCTATTCAGTGCAGGGCAGGAACCGACACTACCCGCACGAGCGTCGCTGGCAGGAAAATACCAGGAATGTGGCACAACGGGAGCAGCACTGGAGCTCAAGACACGCTGGAAATAACCAGCCTAGCACCAGCGTGCGTCAAAAGCGCCACTATGAGGAGTACGGCAGAGCGTGCTGTTACCAGGGACCTGTGGAATACAGGTGAGGGGCTAAGCAGGCCATTCGGCTAGTCCGTGTGGCATCTGCAGGAGTCAGCATGCCAAAAGCAAGGAATGGTGGTTGTCACAAAGATCATGGAAGGGAGATTGCAGGGACTACTAGAACTGTAGGGTTGGGTTAGGCTCTCCCTACCCTCTTACAACAGCAATACTCCAAAGAGTATTCTTTGAGTACCAGGAATAGTTGTGGGAGGTAAATGTCTAGCCCAGTGATGCTGAACCTATGGCAGGGGTGCCACAGATGGCACGTGGAGCCATATCTATTGGCATGAGAGCCATTGCCCTATGTGCATGTGTGCGCCGGACAGCTGATTTTTTACTTACAGAGTCTCTGGGAGGGCGTTTTTGGTTTCCAGAGGGATGGGGAAGACCTTTTTACCCTGCCTTGGATCCAGGGATGCTTGTGGAACCTGGGGAGGATGAAACACGAGCCTACTGGGCCAACCAGAAGTTGGGAAACAGGCCGTTTCCAGCCTCCAGAGGGCCACCAATGGGCAGGAGAAGCTGTTTTCGCCCTCTCCAGGCATTGAATTATAGGTGTGGGCATTCATGCGTGTGTGATTGCGCATGCACACTCTCTTTTGGCACTCGGGCGGAAAAAAGGTTCACCATCACTGGTCTAGCCTATGGATGTGGCTCATTAAAAGAGATCCAGCTTAGAAATAAGGAGAAATTTCCTGACAGCGAAAGCAATTAAGCAGTCAAATAACTTGTCCGCTGGGGTTATGGGTGCTCCATCGGTAGAGGCTTTCAAAAATAAGATGAACAGCCATTTGACTGGCATGGTATAAGGCTTCTGCCTTGACCAGGGGTTGGACCAGAAGATCTCTAAGGTCCTTTCAACCCTATGAATCTATGATGTGTCACAACCTTTCTTTCATTTTTTCTTAACAATCTTGCATATTCCTTCATCGGAGGGATCTCTGCACCACTCAGCCACCTTCTAGGTGTGCATTGTGAGTGTTGCCCCTTCTTTGTAAGCGTGTGTGATATCATGACCCACAATACAAAGTGTGTAGGCTTGTGCTCCAACTCTGCCATTCTCCATCTTCTTTCCTTCCTCTGGTGTCTAGATACTGCTGAAGTGGGTTGATAGTCTTGTAAGCATGTCTGATAGTCTTGTTCTCTTCCATTCCTTTGGCACCAGAGGGAGTGAAGCATCCCAAGATCTAGATAGGGTCATTTGCCTCTTCTGTTGAACTGAATGCTTTGAATTCTTCTTCTTTCTCCTCTAGATACCCTTTTGAACCAAAAAAGCAAAGATTGGGTGAATTCCGTGCCCAAAGTTACCAAGATTATAGGAGCACGTCCAATGATAGAGCTCCCCCAGGTTATCGTGGCCAAGGGACATCAGGCCATTACCGACCTTTCCATCAAGGGCAACCACCACGTCTGTATTAAATTTTTAAGATGCTTTATTTTAGATTGTTGTAGATTAAAAAATGAGTTTTTTCAACAATTTGAATTTCTGTGTCTCTTTCCACCCCACTCCATCCAGCAGTGGTCCCTGAGGTAGCTGATGCTTTTTGGTTTGTATTCTCCCCCTTCAACCCAGTCCTAGTTTGGGACGCGGGCCTTTGCTTCCAGCCATCGCTTCATTCAAGGGTTCCTTTCTACATCTACCTGTCACCTACATTTACCTCCTTCACTCCTGAGTTCCTTCCCCCTGCGAGCTTCCCCAACACCAATCTGGCCTATAGTTGGGTTGAAGCAGACTTGGGATTTTGAATTCCAGCTGTCACTCGCTGCTCCAGCCGAAGGCCCACACATTTATTCCTGCCAGATGCCGTCTGCGAGGTAGGGGGAAGTGGGATGAGGCCTGGCTTGGAGAAGATTGGCATCCTGATGGATGGTCGTAATGCGGAGCGAGGTCGGGCAGGCCTTAGCTCCGGCAGCTGTGGCCTCTAATTGAGATCTGGCCTTGGACACCGTTCGTAGTTGGCCCAGCCCTCCCAAATGAATCCCTGGCCTTTCCTTGACCAGGCTGGCTTTTTCAAGCCTTCCTTTTGGAGCCTGTCGAATGGCCAAGGGATCGTGGCCGCAACATTAGGCTACAGACATAAGGCTTCATTCAGGAGCCCCGGCTTTCTATCGATCGCTGCCTTAATCCACGCCAATAAAAGGGCGCTCAACTGCTCTTCCTCTGATTTAGCCTCCAGTTCTCTAATCATCCTGGTTGCTCTCATCTGCGCTTTCTCCAGAGTTTCAATTTCCTTTTTGTAGTATGGTGACCAAAACTGGATGCAGTACTCAAGGTGTAGCTTTACTAAGGCTTGACCATCAGGCGTTCAGAACTGAATCGTAACTGTGCCCCTGGGAATGTCTGTCATAACTTCAAATGGCCACTAAGCACTTGTCAGAAAAATATGTGACAGACAGACAGACAGACAGACAGACAGACCAACATAGATACATTCGCTATACAGTAGTTTCCATATATACATCAACGCATAATACCTGGAGAATAAATCAATGGCATACACATTTCCCAATCAATCAAAATTCAATCACCTATTTTTAACACCCAGTCTTGCTATTATTCATCAGTCTGTTTCTTTCTTTTCTCCACCCTCCCCTCTCTCTATCTCCCTCTCCTCTATCTATCCCTCTCCTACTTGCTTTCTCCCCAGATCACATAGAATCAATTCCAGATCTGATCTCCTGATACTTTTCCTCGACACTTTGTTTGTAGCAGAATCGCCGGCTTTGGGAAGAACATAAAAGCTGCCCAAAGAGGACACCCTGCATTTTCTTTCAACATCTTCCGGTGCAAATTGGGTGCTCTGTGGTGGAGCTCCATTTTCTCTACCCCACTACGTTCCCCGCCCCCCGCCCCCCGGTCTGGAAAGAAGCCCATCCCTGGAAGCATCTATTTGCTCACTCACGCTAGACCAATGCGATACTCTTTGTATGTCACAACAAGCAAATCTGCATCCATTGGCTACGCCAAGGGTCCCCAAACTTGGCAACTTTAAGACTTGTGGACTTCAACTCCCAGAATTCTCCAGCCAGCTATGCTGGCTGGAGAATTCTGGGAGTTGAAGTCCACAAGTCTTAAAGTTGCCAAGTTTGAAGACCTCTGGGCTACGCCATTGTGTCTCTTTCCTGAATGGGTATTGCCCATGGTGGAACTGAGATGAAAAGGGCAGAATTAGACAACGAAAATTGGGCAAATGAACTTGGGATTGTTTTTGGTAGAAACAAGGGATGGATTTCTCCAAGAGGACCTAACTTTGTGGTCTTTGGAGCCAACCGAGGAACAAGAGGAAAAACTACAGGCAGCTGATAAAACAAACAAAACAACCCAGAAGGGCCTAGAATGGCAAAATGACCATGTGTAAGATTTAGTATGTGTTCAACTCATTGCACAGTCAAGAAAGATAAAATATGAAGTGGCAGATTATTAGATAGATGTTCATGTGGTTGAAGCACAGAAAAACATAGCTTTGTGTGTACATCTCGATGTCCTCCTGGTGTTGTGATGGTCAGATTGGGCTCACAATTTAGGAGCAGACTGAGTTCACTTTCAAAGAATTCCTAAAAGTTGCACCTGGAGGAGGCAGGACTGGAGTAATACTGGCCTCGTTACCTAGTTTATTTTCCTAAGTACCAGAACAGGAGTAGGCATCCTGCCTTGATTACTTTTATAATGAGCTCCGGGCAGTATACTCTCCCCCCCCTCCGAATGATCTTTTGAGGTGTGGCTGAGAAGGAGTGACTGGCCCCAAGTGACCCAGCCAGATGTGATGCTAAGAGGGGAACTAGAAATCCAGTCTGCTGCTTTCAAAGCCAACATTTGAAACTTAGACCAGATGGATGGTCTACCACGTCAGTTGACTCTAACCTCACTGAGAAATGGGATTTAGAACTTGGAACCCAGGGATGATGGCAGTTGGAGGAGGGGGCTTCCTATTGGTCCACTTGAGTAGCCCCCACCTGACAGGTTTCAGTTGTTACTAAGGGAATGGAGCAGTTTGAATTTAGCCAAAGAGAAGAGCAGACATACTTCATACATGGCTCTTCATTAGTTAGTCTAATTCAAGGTTTCAGGTCAATTCTGCGTTCCTGTATTGGAAAGGCTAGCAAAGAAATTTCTTTTTATTAGTGTCCTTGTTTTTTGAAATAGTAGGAAGTTATAGGTATATAGGTAGAGGGTTATAGATATATAGCGAGAGGGAATTTGGGGTTGGGTGGGTGGATAGTTAGGGTCATCTAAAGGGGCTGAGGTTTGGAGTAGGTTGACAAAGTTCTTGTTGTTTGTTTTCTTGTTTTGAAATAGTAAGTAGTAAACTAGAGGGAATTTGGGACTTGGTGGCAGTGGAGGGTGAGTAGTTAAATTAGGAAGATAATCGAAGGTTCATCGAAAGTAAAGCCAAAAAATGAACGAATGGCTCAGGATGTTCAAAATACCGAAGGTTCAGCAAAGCAAAGCAAAGGTAAACAGTCAGACAAAATCCTGGAATAGGGTTGGGCAATTAATTTTGCCACGGGGCCGCAGGAGAAATTGGGATGGTTTTAGCAGTCCGGACTCAGTTCTACCCAATACTGTATATATGCTATTGCTATAAAAGAAAGAAAGAAAGAGGAAGGAAGGAAGGAAGGAGATAGAGAGAGAGAGAAAGGACGGGAGGGAGGGAGAGAGAGGAAGGAGGGAAGGAAGGAAAGAAGGACGAAAGAAAGAAATTGGAAGAAAAGAAGGAAAGAGAAAGAGAGAGAAAGGGAGGGAGGGAGGGAGGTACGGGAGAGAGGAAAGAGGGAAGGAAGGAAAGAAGGAGAGAGAAAGGAAGGAAGAAAGGAAGGGTGGGAAGGAGGGGAGAGAAAGGAAGGAAGGGAGAGAGAGAGACAAAGGAAGGGAGGGAGAGAGAGAGAAAGAAACGAAGGATGGAAAGAAGGACAGAAGGAAGGAAAGAAAGAAAGAAAGAAAGAAAGAACCTTTGGGGCAACCATGACCTTGTATCCCTGAGTCTACACAACCTTAGGGTTAAGCAACCCAACCCTTGGGCGAGCGTCATCTGCAGACACCTGCGCCCCTATTCCAACGTTCGCGTGTACCTATGCGTGCAAAAAGTCCTCCTGCTCTTGGCTCCCTTTTCACCTCTCCGTATGGTTCCTCCCGCAACTTCCCGCTTTGAAGAGAAGGGACCGGTCAGCGATTAAGTCTGCCCGGGAGGAGGGAGGGATCAACACAGTGGCAGAGCCGGCCGCTCCTCCCTTCCCCGAACCAGCGCCGCTTCTCTCTCTTGGTGGCTCCTGCGGACTGGAAGTCGCCGTGCTGCGCCTTAAATGGACTTCACACTCCGGGAGCGAAGCTTCAGCCGTGCAAAGGGCCAGGCGGGGGTGGGGGTGCGGGGCGAGGTGGGCGGGGGCTGGGACACCGGCAGGAAAAGGTGGCTGGAGAAAAGTTATCCCGGCCTTAAAACACCCGCGAGGGCTCCCTGCGTTGCCCGAGCGTCTGCTAACCAAAACGCCAGAAATCAAAGGTCAACGCTTAGTCAAAGTCCTAGAAATCAAAGGTCAGCGCTTAGCCAAACTCCCAGAAAGCAAAGGTCAGTTCATAATCCAAAGTCAAAAAAAGGAAGGTTGAGCTGCCAATCAAAATCCAGAAAAATAAGGCTAAGCAGTTAGCCCAAAGCCACAAAAACAACAATAGGCAGGTAGCCCAAAGTCACAAAAACAAAGCTGAGCATTTAAGCAAAACTCAATATATCAAATTTCAACCATTAGCCAAAATCCAAGAAAGCAAAGGTCAGCACTTAGCCAAAATTGAATAACTCAAAGCTCAGCAGTCAACCAAAAGTGAAGAAGTCACAGCTCAGCAGTCAACCAAAAGTCAAGAACAGGAAGAAAGACAGGATGAAATGGAACAGATAACTACTGGTGTAGGCATGGTGGCTGATTTTCATCAAAACCGTGCTGATTTTAACCAAGGTTCACATATATGTGTTAATAACATGGCCGTGTGTGTTTATATGAATAATTGAACCTTGGTTAAAATCAACTCCATATTATGGCTAGAACTTTCATTCAAGAACTTCATTCTTTAGGCACTTTGGCTGTCCTTATTAGAACTAGGAAGCTAAGAAGGATTGGATAGGGTTACCTATGTGGAAGAGCATTTTTTAAAAACCCAAAAGCTTTTCCCACTCAACATAGGAAGAAAAGGTTGGAGTGAGTTTTGAGAGTTGCTTAACTATCTTTCAAAAATGTCCACCAGTGAGAGGCCTGTGAATGGCGGGAGCTTTCCTGCTAAAGAGGGATGCAAAAGGGTTCGTGATCGTTTTTATGTCCAATATTTTACATCTCTGACATTCAGAATAGAAAGACAAAAAGCATCTATTATAATAATAATAATAATAATAATAATAATAATAATAATAATAATAATAATAATAATTTTAAAAAATTACATCTCTTTTAGAAAGTGAAATGCATATTTCTTGGTTTTATTCATGAGAGGGATGTCTAATTCCATTCGTTTAGGGCAGTGATGGTAAACCTTTTTCTCCTTGGGTGCCGAAAGAGGGAGCATGCATGCTATCGCTCATGCGTGAGTGCCCACACCCATAATTCAATACACGGGGAGGGCAAAACAGCTTCTCCTGCCCCCCAGAGGCCCTGTGGAGGCCGTAAACGGCCTGAGTCCCAACTTCTGGTGGTCGCAGTAGCCTCTTGCTTCATCCTCCCCAGGCTCTTTGTAGCCAAAGGAGGGTAAAAACGTCCTCATCCATCCCCCCGGGGCCTCTCGGGAAGCCAAATATGCCCTCCCAGAGCCTCTGTGTGAGCCAAATATCAGCTGGCTGGCACATACATGCACATTGGAGCTGAGCTAGGGCAATGGCTCGTGTGCCAACAGATATGCCATCACTGGTTTAGGGAGTCTCATTATCACAAAAATGGGCCGCGATGGCTCAGTGGTTAAAGACGCTGGGTTTGTCAGCTGGACAGCTGACAGCTTGGGTTCGAGACCCGCATAGCACCTAATGGGAGAGCTCCCGTTACTTGCCTCAGCTCCTCTGCCCACCAAGCAGTTCGAAAGCATGCAAATGTGAGTAGATGAGTAAGTACCACTCTGGTGAGAAGGTGCCTCTGACATATAGCCAGGCAGGCCACACGTGCACAGACATTGTTTTCGGACAATGCTGCCTCCCTCGGTTAAAAAGGGAGATGAGCATCTCCCCTTTAGAGTCGGTCCCGACAGAACAGAGTAAATCTTGTGCTGCAGTTAATTATCATAAAGATGGAGAGCCCTGTTTGAAGGGGCAAAGGAATCGCCTGGAAATTCCAGGCAGCAAAATGTAAGTTTCTCACCACCCTTGTTTTTTATTTTGGTCTTTTCCTTCCGTTTCCTTATTGACATATCTGTGACTTTCCAGCCTGTGCTCTTTCATGAGGGATGCTGTCTCCTCTTGTCTTTTTACAGCCCAAAGGTGCCGAGGAAAAACCGGTTCCCATGGAGGAAGAGGATGAACTGGACCAAGCTACATTCAGAATTGTGAGTCTTCTCTAGGCACAAAAAGGGGGGGGAATCAAAGAGGGCTGGTCATCCACCCTACAAAATTTCCCTTTGACTCACGAGAGCAGCAGCTATTTAATTACAAAATCTGCTTACGTCTTCAGACTTCAGACTTTCTTTAGGACAGAACCAAATAAAACAGGAAGACGTACGATTACAATTGACCCCAGAATTTATGTTTGTTAAGTGGGAAATTAGCCAAGTGAGTTTTGCCCCCATTTTACGACCTTTCTTGATACAATTGCTAAGTGAATCGCTGCAGTTAGAAACGTGGTTGTTAAGGGAACCGCAATGACCACAGGACTCTCCTACCGCCATCAATAGGAAGCGGTTGCCAAGCGTCCGAATGTAGATCGCAGGACCCTCTGGATGCTGAGGAGGGTCATCGGTTCTTAGTTGAGAAAGCTGACATGCTGCCGAGCCAAACACCGGTCCTTGGCGTTTCCATCTCGACAGACAGTGACTTTTCCCACCACCAGTTTATCTCTCAAACAGGAGAATCAGAGATTGGCTGAGAGGGGATTGGAAAAGGAGATTCTCCCTGCAAGAAGGAGGAACCTTCCACTCAAAGGTTGTCCTCTCTGCAGCATGTTTGACTTGTCTCGGGAACAAAGAAAACTCTGGTGGCTGCCATCTTAGAAGGGGGCCCACAGCAGATCCCCTCCCCCAAATTCAAGCCCCCCCCCCCGCCCAACCTCCAAAGGTTTTCCTAAGTCAGGGTCTCTCTTCACTCGGCCTTTCTTCTGATGTGCGATTAATGCAGAACTTTGTTTTTTCTGTCCTCCAAGTGCAAAAAGCTGATGAAGCCGGTGAAAAAGTCACTGAAGAAGTTGGACAAACCAGACAAAGGACTTTCGGACCAAGAGCTGCTGGAGCAAACCCGGACTTGCCTACTTAATATCGGGGACCACATTATGGAGTGTGTGAAAATCCATATTGAACCAGATGTTTTGGACACATGGAAAACGTGAGCCCCTCCCTCCCTCTCTCATGTTGCAGTCAAACCTAGGGGTCAGGAGTCTTTTTGAGTTTGGAGGTATAGGGAAGAAGAGGCTGAACCTGGGGATGGAATTAAAAGAGGAATCAGCCAAGAATCTCTACATAGCCACAAACAAACTAAGTCCAATTCCTGCTGAAATGCCACAAAGGAGATGCAGTCTCCAATTGTGCTGAATTCCTGTAAATTCATATTTTAGTCCAAACTGCCAGAAAACCACGGTACAGGCATCGGCAGTAGTTAAGAGAAGTGGCAGACTGGTTCATGCCATGCTTAGACCAAGATCTGCAGACTTTGGGAATCTTCGTGACTCAAGTTTGAAGCAAGACATTTTAGGAAGTAGAAGGAGTGTAAGAGGGGATTTTTGGCCCCAGAATAAAATACCCCTCCATCCTTGTTTGTTTGGGGCATCACTTTTCCCCGGCATGAAAAGTTTGGGCTTTTGGCCCAGTTCCTGTAGAGAAAATTTAAATGTATGTCTCTCTCCTTTCAGGAATCTATGGATTTATGTTTCGAAATTTATCGAATTTAACACCCAGAAATTGTACAAATTATACAAAAAGGCAAGCAGAAAGCGAGACCGGGAGCAGGAGGTAAGAACAGAGGCGTGTGTTTGTGTATGTTTGTGTTGTGCGGAAGAATGGAAGGGATCACAAATAGAGAAGGAAGGAAGGGGAACATCTTGCGCGGAAGAAAACCCCAGCAACTAGAGGAATTCTGCCTGAGATTTTTAGGTGGGATTGTGCTCTTTTCCTTGTCTTTCTCTTTTCTTTCTCTTCATCAAACCTTGATAGTGAAGACATCTTTGGTCACAAAGGAAGAGGTGGAGGATGGAAAACCTATTCTTTCTGTTTGTGTCTTTAATCCGTCCCTCTAGAAGAGGCCCTCTCCAGCTCAATCCCTCCTCCCCAGCCCCTGGTTTATAAGACCCCAACCATTGTTACTGCTGGCCTTTTGAGTTCTCTGACGATGTTGTCTTTCTGCTCGGCAGGAACCGAAGAAGAAGAAGCAGAAGGAGGAAGAGGAAGAAACGCAGCTTCACCCGGAAATTCCAGGGCCCAGCAAAGCTAGTGCCAGGTCTCTTGGCACCCTTCACCCCCTTCGCCCAAAGCCGCAGCCGCCAGGTCCTCCTCACTCAGCCAGGATGCACGGAGATGCCTACAGACAATACAACCAGCCACCTGGGGAACATTTCAGCCGCACAGGTGAGAGGTTTTCAGTCTGGTGCCTCTTTGCCTATTTACACTGTAGCTATCTCCAGGGCCGCCATCAGGGATTTTGGGGCCCAATACAGCCTAAGTGCCTGCCCTCCCCCGCCATTTTAAAACTACTGCCCCCCAAATCCCGTGCCATGCCACCATGGCCACACACCCTGGGCAAGCCCTCCTCCGGCCCTCTGAGGTCAAACACAGCCCTGATGTGGCCCTCAATGCAATTGAGTTTGACACCCCTGGCCTAGAGGCTAAATCCTATGACCAAGGGCTAAGAAAAGGAGTATGTTTAGCTCAACTAATAGAAAGCTGAGGGGGAATATAATAGTAGTTTCCCAATCCTTAAAGGGCTGCCACAGAGCAGATGGCATCTATTTATTCTCCATGCCACCTGAAGATAGTACAAGAAGCAATGGGTGGAACCTCACCAAGAAGAAATGCAATCTGGAAATAAGGAAAAACCTGGGACTGGGCGGCATAGAAATAAATAAATAAATAAATAAATAAATAAATAAATAAATCCCTTCTTTTTTATTAAAAGAAATTAATACCGTATATACTCGAATATAAGTCGATATTTTCAGCAGAAAAATGTGCTGAAAAATCCAACCTCGACTTATACTAGAGTCACTGACTTTCACTGACCTGAAAACTGTCTCAAAGCTCCAATGTGAAAGGCAGGGAGGAAAGAAACCTCATGGCTGGCAACAGGAGGGTTTTTTTTCTTTCTGCTCTTGCTACCCCTGAGCTGCCTGATTGGCAGCAGGCTGAACCAATCACAGCTCCTTCTCTACACAGAAAGGATGCACTGAGAGAGCTATCTGATTGGCAGCAAGCTGTACCAATCACAGCTCCTCCTCTACAGGAAGCACTGGGGGAAGGGGCGGGAGGGTTGAAGAGACTTTTAGAAGGAAGGAACCAAGGCTTTCTCTTCTGATCAAGCCAGCAACAATATTTTACAAGTAAATAAAATGTACAAGTAAAATGTAAGTTACCCATTTAAATTTGATTAACAGGATAGGTTATTTTGTAAGAAAATGTTGCTTAAAGTGGGGATAACTCTGTGTAATTAAACTTTTTCTTCCAACTATACTTATCCTACCCAAGAGGATTGTTAACGCTGACTTGTATAAAACAATACAAAGGTTAGGATAATATAATAGTATGAATTTTGTCATTAATCATTTGTTCTACGTAATTAATATGAATAGATTTACCTATATCATGTAGAAGAAAGATTTTACAGTTAATGATTGAGTAACCGCCAATTGTTATTTACTGATCTATTGAGATAGTAATAATGATTTTAACTTATGAAACACGTTTTAAATGGAAAATCTGAATATTTATCACATGGAAGTTTGATTTAAGCAATTGTTTTGAAAGAATATATGAAATTCCAATTATTAAGAAAATTATAATGATATTGTAATGAAGATTAAGATAACAGGTTTTAAGATTAAGATAACATTCCTAAAGATATTTTAAGAGGTTTTTGGAATTAAAAAAAAAGAAAGATTTTGGAAGGGGAGGAAGAAAGATGCAATAAATGAAAAACATTTTGGAAGGGAAAAAGTTATATAATATAATAATAACAGGGTTGGAAGGGACCTTGGAGGTCTTCTGGTCTAACCCCTTGCCTAGGCAGGAAACCCTACACTACTTCAGACAAATGGGTATCTAACATCTTCTTAAAAACTTCCAGTGTTGGAGCATTCACAACTTTTGGTGGCAGGCTGTTCCACAGATTCATTGTTCCAACTGTCAGGAATTTTCTCCTTAGTTCTAAGTTGCTTCTCTCCTTGTTTAGTTTCCACCCATTGCTTCTTGTTCTGCCCTCAGATGCTTTGGAGAATAGGTTGACTCTTTCTTCTTTGTGGCAAACTCTGAGATATTGGAAGAATGCTATCATGTCTCCCATGGTTCCTTTTTTCTTTAAATTAGATATACCCAGTTCCTGCAACCGTTCTTCATATGTTTTTTTATTCTCCTACAAAAACAATTTTAAGAAGCTACAATAGAAGAATATTCCACTTTTATAAGTTACCAATAGCCACTGTATTTTCCACCCTGGACTTATATTCAAGTCAATAAGTTTTCCCAGTTTTTGTGGCAAAAGTAGGTGCCTCGGCTTATAATTGGGTCAGGAGTCTTTTTGAGTTTGGAGGTATAGGGAAGAAGAGGCTGAACATGGGGATGGAATTAAAAGAGGAATCAGCCAAGAATCTCTACATAGCCACAAACAAAGTCCAATTCCTGCTGAAATGCCGCAAAGGAGATGCAGTATCCTTTGTGGCATTAATTAATTAATTAATTAATTAAATAAATAAATAAATCCCTTACTTTTTTTAATTAAAATAAATTAATGCCGGTAATTAAAAAAACCCAAAATCCATTACTATTAAAACTAAAACAACCAGCAAAACTATTAATAAAAACAGGTGAGGGCTGGGGTTTTTTCTCTGTTATTATTTAAGTGCTTTTACCATATGCTTTAAATCAAGAATCACCTCTCTCTCTGTTTCTCTCACTTTCCTGTCATTCTCTGCCTCAATCATTTTCTCATTTCTCTTTTTTTCTCCCTTTTTTCTATCATTTCTCTCTCTCTTCCTTCCACTCTTCTCTCTCTCTTTCTTCCTCTCTCATCTCTCTTTCTTTCTTTCTCTCTTTCTCTATCTTGCTTTCTTCCTCTCTCTCACTCCCTCTCTCATCTCTTTCTTTCTCTTTCTCTATTTTGCTTTCTTCCTGTCTCACTCTCTTCCTTCCTCTCATCTCTCTCTCTTTCTTTCTTTCTTTCTCTCTCTTTCTCTCTTTATCCCCCTCTTGCTCTCTCTCTTTTTCTCACTTTCCCTCTCTTGTTTTCTTTCTCTCTGTCTCTTGCTTTCTCTCTCTCACTCTTTCTTGTTTTCTTTCTCTCAGCCTTTCTCTCTCTCATTCTCTCTCTCTTGCTATCACTTTCTCTCCCCCCTCTTTTTCTCTCTCTCTCTTTCTCACTTTCTCTCTATCTGTCTTTCGTTCTTCTGAGGCTAGCGAAAGTGATTTTCAATGTCGGGCGCACGGGCTGGCGCACGCTCTCCCCATCGCCTTGCCAGCCCGCCCGGAACATTCAAAGTAAGAAAAACCTTCGCTCTTACTTTGAATGTTCCGGGCGGGCTGGCAGGCCGATGGGGAGAGCGTGTGCCGGCCCGTGCGCCCAACATTGAAAATCGCCTTCGCCGGCCCCCGCTGTGAGAACACCTGCCCCGCCTCTCCTGCAGCGGAGGAGCAAGAGAGGCGGATCGGGCGTGCGTGCGAGGGGCAGTGGCAAGTATCCAGGGGCGCGAGAGGGCTAGAGGTGCGGGGGGGGGGGCGCTGCTTCGTGCGCGCCCTTAGAAAAGGGTGCTCGGGGGGGCGTTTTGGTGTGCGCTGGCGCAGCCTACAGGGAACGGTGCTGGCCACAATGACTACTGCGGGCGCCAGGGGGCCGGCACACGGTGGCGGGCCAAAACCGCCCCCCCCATTTTTCAATTTGGCTGGGCCCCTGATGCCAGTACCAGTAGTACTGGCCTATCGGCGGCCCTGGCTATCTCTCTCTAGAAGTTACTATACAAAAAAAAAAAATCACAATTCTCTACCTACTATTCTCAGTTACAATACTCAGCTACAAGTCTCCAGCCACGATATTCTTCAGCCACCACAAGCAACACTAAACCACAACCCGCTGTATCTTCAAAAGACACACCTATGCAAAGCTGCTTTAGGGTATATACTTTGGTCAACCAATCAGATTACTTTACAATCTGCACATTCATCGTGACTGAAGAGTTTTACATTGTTAAAGTCATTACAATGATTACAGCTCTTCTCTCTGCAATTTGGAATATTACGTCAGGTAGGGCCCGATCCTGACCAACTCTGGATGGGCTGTTCCTGCTATGGAGACTTTGATGGCTCTGTTATTGTTTCCCCTCCTCCTTTTTCTTATTTTCTTCAAAAAGAGACAATAAAAACCAGATGAATAGTAGACAAAGGGAGAAGTACAGATTACAAAGTCCACGTGGGCTTCTTGGGAAAGACTGCTAGCTTCTTCCCCTTCCTTGTCTTGCAGGACGAAGGGAATGGCAGCAAAACCGCCAATTTAATCCCAGTTGGAATGTCTATTCAGTGCAGGGCAGGAACCGACACTACCCGCACGAGCGTCGCTGGCAGGAAAATACCAGGAATGTGGCACAACGGGAGCAGCACTGGAGCTCAAGACACGCTGGAAATAACCAGCCTAGCACCAGCGTGCGTCAAAAGCGCCACTATGAGGAGTACGGCAGAGCGTGCTGTTACCAGGGACCTGTGGAATACAGGTGAGGGGCTAAGCAGGCCATTCGGCTAGTCCGTGTGGCATCTGCAGGAGTCAGCATGCCAAAAGCAAGGAATGGTGGTTGTCACAAAGATCATGGAAGGGAGATTGCAGGGACTACTAGAACTGTAGGGTTGGGTTAGGCTCTCCCTACCCTCTTACAACAGCAATACTCCAAAGAGTATTCTTTGAGTACCAGGAATAGTTGTGGGAGGTAAATGTCTAGCCCAGTGATGCTGAACCTATGGCAGGGGTGCCACAGATGGCACGTGGAGCCATATCTATTGGCATGAGAGCCATTGCCCTATGTGCATGTGTGCGCCGGACAGCTGATTTTTGACTTACACAGAGTCTCTGGGAGGGCGTTTTTGGTTTCCAGAGGGATGGGGAAGACCTTTTTACCCTGCCTTGGATCCAGGGATGCTTGTGGAACCTGGGGAGGATGAAACACGAGCCTACTGGGCCCACCAGAAGTTGGGAAACAGGCCGTTTCCAGCCTCCAGAGGGCCACCAATGGGCAGGAGAAGCTGTTTTCGCCCTCTCCAGGCATTGAATTATAGGTGTGGGCATTCATGCGTGTGTGATTGCGCATGCACACTCTCTTTTGGCACTCGGGCGGAAAAAAGGTTCACCATCACTGGTCTAGCCTATGGATGTGGCTCATTAAAAGAGATCCAGCTTAGAAATAAGGAGAAATTTCCTGACAGCGAAAGCAATTAAGCAGTCAAATAACTTGTCCGCTGGGGTTATGGGTGCTCCATCGGTAGAGGCTTTCAAAAATAAGATGAACAGCCATTTGACTGGCATGGTATAAGGCTTCTGCCTTGACCAGGGGTTGGACCAGAAGATCTCTAAGGTCCTTTCAACCCTATGAATCTATGATGTGTCACAACCTTTCTTTCATTTTTTCTTAACAATCTTGCATATTCCTTCATCGGAGGGATCTCTGCACCACTCAGCCACCTTCTAGGTGTGCATTGTGAGTGTTGCCCCTTCTTTGTAAGCGTGTGTGATATCATGACCCACAATACAAAGTGTGTAGGCTTGTGCTCCAACTCTGCCATTCTCCATCTTCTTTCCTTCCTCTGGTGTCTAGATACTGCTGAAGTGGGTTGATAGTCTTGTAAGCATGTCTGATAGTCTTGTTCTCTTCCATTCCTTTGGCACCAGAGGGAGTGAAGCATCCCAAGATCTAGATAGGGTCATTTGCCTCTTCTGTTGAACTGAATGCTTTGAATTCTTCTTCTTTCTCCTCTAGATACCCTTTTGAACCAAAAAAGCAAAGATTGGGTGAATTCCGTGCCCAAAGTTACCAAGATTATAGGAGCACGTCCAATGATAGAGCTCCCCCAGGTTATCGTGGCCAAGGGACATCAGGCCATTACCGACCTTTCCATCAAGGGCAACCACCACGTCTGTATTAAATTTTTAAGATGCTTTATTTTAGATTGTTGTAGATTAAAAAATGAGTTTTTTCAACAATTTGAATTTCTGTGTCTCTTTCCACCCCACTCCATCCAGCAGTGGTCCCTGAGGTAGCTGATGCTTTTTGGTTTGTATTCTCCCCCTTCAACCCAGTCCTAGTTTGGGACGCGGGCCTTTGCTTCCAGCCATCGCTTCATTCAAGGGTTCCTTTCTACATCTACCTGTCACCTACATTTACCTCCTTCACTCCTGAGTTCCTTCCCCCTGCGAGCTTCCCCAACACCAATCTGGCCTATAGTTGGGTTGAAGCAGACTTGGGATTTTGAATTCCAGCTGTCACTCGCTGCTCCAGCCGAAGGCCCACACATTTATTCCTGCCAGATGCCGTCTGCGAGGTAGGGGGAAGTGGGATGAGGCCTGGCTTGGAGAAGATTGGCATCCTGATGGATGGTCGTAATGCGGAGCGAGGTCGGGCAGGCCTTAGCTCCGGCAGCTGTGGCCTCTAATTGAGATCTGGCCCTGGACACCGTTCGTAGTTGGCCCAGCCCTCCCAAATGAATCCCTGGCCTTTCCTTGACCAGGCTGGCTTTTTCAAGACTTCCTTTTGGAGCCTGTCGAATGGCCAAGGGATCGTGGCCGCGACATTAGGCTACAGACATAAGGCTTCATTCAGGAGCCCCGGCTTTCTATCGATCGCTGCCTTAATCCACGCCAATAAAAGGGCGCTCAACTGCTCTTCCTCTGATTTAGCCTCCAGTTCTCTAATCATCCTGGTTGCTCTCATCTGCGCTTTCTCCAGAGTTTCAATTTCCTTTTTGTAGTATGGTGACCAAAACTGGATGCAGTACTCAAGGTGTAGCTTTACTAAGGCTTGACCATCAGGCGTTCAGAACTGAATCATAACTGTGCCCCTGGGAATGTCTGTCATAACTTCAAATGGCCACTAAGCACTTGTCAGAAAAATATGTGACAGACAGACAGACCAACATAGATACATTCGCTATACAGTAGTTTCCATATATACATCAACGCATAATACCTGGAGAATAAATCAATGGCATACACATTTCCCAATCAATCAAAATTCAATCACCTATTTTTAACACCCAGTCTTGCTATTATTCATCAGTCTGTTTCTTTCTTTTCTCCACCCTCCCCTCTCTCTATCTCCCTCTCCTCTATCTATCCCTCTCCTACTTGCTTTCTCCCCAGATCACATAGAATCAATTCCAGATCTGATCTCCTGATACTTTTCCTCGACACTTTGTTTGTAGCAGAATCGCCGGCTTTGGGAAGAACATAAAAGCTGCCCAAAGAGGACACCCTGCATTTTCTTTCAACATCTTCCGGTGCAAATTGGGTGCTCTGTGGTGGAGCTCCATTTTCTCTACCCCACTACGTTCCCCGCCCCCCGCCCCCCGGTCTGGAAAGAAGCCCATCCCTGGAAGCATCTATTTGCTCACTCACGCTAGACCAATGCGATACTCTTTGTATGTCACAACAAGCAAATCTGCATCCATTGGCTACGCCAAGGGTCCCCAAACTTGGCAACTTTAAGACTTGTGGACTTCAACTCCCAGAATTCTCCAGCCAGCTATGCTGGCTGGAGAATTCTGGGAGTTGAAGTCCACAAGTCTTAAAGTTGCCAAGTTTGAAGACCTCTGGGCTACGCCATTGTGTCTCTTTCCTGAATGGGTATTGCCCATGGTGGAACTGAGATGAAAAGGGCAGAATTAGACAACGAAAATTGGGCAAATGAACTTGGGATTGTTTTTGGTAGAAACAAGGGATGGATTTCTCCAAGAGGACCTAACTTTGTGGTCTTTGGAGCCAACCGAGGAACAAGAGGAAAAACTACAGGCAGCTGATAAAACAAACAAAACAACCCAGAAGGGCCTAGAATGGCAAAATGACCATGTGTAAGATTTAGTATGTGTTCAACTCATTGCACAGTCAAGAAAGATAAAATATGAAGTGGCAGATTATTAGATAGATGTTCATGTGGTTGAAGCACAGAAAAACATAGCTTTGTGTGTACATCTGGATGTCCTCCTGGTGTTGTGATGGTCAGATTGGGCTCACAATTTAGGAGCAGACTGAGTTCACTTTCAAAGAATTCCTAAAAGTTGCACCTGGAGGAGGCAGGACTGGAGTAATACTGGCCTCGTTACCTAGTTTATTTTCCTAAGTACCAGAACAGGAGTAGGCATCCTGCCTTGATTACTTTTATAATGAGCTCCGGGCAGTATACTCTCCCCCCCCTCCGAATGATCTTTTGAGGTGTGGCTGAGAAGGAGTGACTGGCCCCAAGTGACCCAGCCAGATGTGATGCTAAGAGGGGAACTAGAAATCCAGTCTGCTGCTTTCAAAGCCAACATTTGAAACTTAGACCAGATGGATGGTCTACCACGTCAGTTGACTCTAACCTCACTGAGAAATGGGATTTAGAACTTGGAACCCAGGGATGATGGCAGTTGGAGGAGGGGGCTTCCTATTGGTCCACTTGAGTAGCCCCCACCTGACAGGTTTCAGTTGTTACTAAGGGAATGGAGCAGTTTGAATTTAGCCAAAGAGAAGAGCAGACATACTTCATACATGGCTCTTCATTAGTTAGTCTAATTCAAGGTTTCAGGTCAATTCTGCGTTCCTGTATTGGAAAGGCTAGCAAAGAAATTTCTTTTTATTAGTGTCCTTGTTTTTTGAAATAGTAGGAAGTTATAGGTATATAGGTAGAGGGTTATAGATATATAGCGAGAGGGAATTTGGGGTTGGGTGGGTGGATAGTTAGGGTCATCTAAAGGGGCTGAGGTTTGGAGTAGGTTGACAAAGTTCTTGTTGTTTGTTTTCTTGTTTTGAAATAGTAAGTAGTAAACTAGAGGGAATTTGGGACTTGGTGGCAGTGGAGGGTGAGTAGTTAAATTAGGAAGATAATCGAAGGTTCATCGAAAGTAAAGCCAAAAAATGAACGAATGGCTCAGGATGTTCAAAATACCGAAGGTTCAGCAAAGCAAAGCAAAGGTAAACAGTCAGACAAAATCCTGGAATAGGGTTGGGCAATTAATTTTGCCACGGGGCCGCAGGAGAAATTGGGATGGTTTTAGCAGTCCGGACTCAGTTCTACCCAATACTGTATATATGCTATTGCTATAAAAGAAAGAAAGAAAGAGGAAGGAAGGAAGGAAGGAAGGAAGGAAGGAAGGAGAGAGAGAGAGAGAAAGGATGGGAGGGAGGGAGGGAGAGAGAGGAAGTGGGGAAGGAAGGAAAGACGGACGAAAGAAAGAAATTGGAAGAAAGGAAGGAAAGAGAAAGAGAGAGAAAGGGAGGGAGGTACGGGAGAGAGGAAGGAGGGAAGGAAGGAAGGAAAGAGAGAGAGAGAGAGAAAGGACGGGAGGGAGGGAGGGAGAGAGAGGAAGGAGGGAAGGAAGGAAAGAAGGACGAAAGAAAGAAATTGGAAGAAAGGAAGGAAAGAGAAAGAGAGAGAAAGGGAGGGAGGTACGGGAGAGAGGAAGGAGGGAAGGAAGGAAAGGAGAGAGAAAGGAAGGAAGAAAGGAAGGGTGGGAGGGAGGGGAGAGAAAGGAAGGAAGGAAGGGAGAGAGAGACAAAGGAAGGAGGGAGGGAGAGAGAGAGAAAGAAAAGAAGGATGGAAAGAAGGACGGAAGGAAGGAAAGGAAGAAAGAAAGAAAGAAAGAAAGAAAGAAAGAAAGAAAGAAAGAAACTTTGGGGCAACCATGACCTTGTATCCCTGAGTCTACACAACCTTAGGGTTAAGCAACCCAACCTTTGGGCGAGCGTCATCTGCAGACACCTGCGCCCCTATTCCAACGTTCGCGTGTGCCTATGCGTGCAAAAAGTCCTCCTGCTCTTGGCTCCCTTTTCACCTCTCCGTATGGTTCCTCCCGCAACTTCCCGCTTTGAAGAGAATGGACCGGTCAGCGATTAAGTCTGCCCGGGAGGAGGGAGGGATCAACACAGTGGCAGAGCCGGCCGCTCCTCCCTTCCCCGAACCAGCGCCGCTTCTCTCTCTTGGTGGCTCCTGCGGACTGGAAGTCGCCGTGCTGCGCCTTAAATGGACTTCACACTCCGGGAGCGAAGCTTCAGCCGTGCAAAGGGCCAGGCGGGGGTGGGGGTGCGGGGCGAGGTGGGCGGGGGCTGGGAAACCGGCAGGAAAAGGTGGCTGGAGAAAAGTTATCCCGGCCTTAAAACACCCGCGAGGGCTCCCTGCGTTGCCCGAGCGTCTGCTAACCAAAACGCCAGAAATCGAAGGTCAACGCTTAGCCAAAGTCCTAGAAATCAAAGGTCAGCGCTTAACCAAACTCCCAGAAAGCAAAGGTCAGTTCATAATCCAATGTCAAAAAAAGGAAGGTTAAGCTGCCAATCAAAATCCAGAAAAATAAGGCTAAGCAGTTAGCCCAAAGCCACAAAAACAACAATAGGCAGGTAGCCCAAAGTCACAAAAACAAAGCTGAGCATTTAAGCAAAACTCAATATATCAAATTTCAACCATTAGCCAAAATCCAAGAAAGCAAAGGTCAGCACTTAGCCAAAATTGAATAACTCAAAGCTCAGCAGTCAACCAAAAGTGAAGAAGTCACAGCTCAGCAGTCAACCAAAAGTCAAGAACAGGAAGAAAGACAGGATGAAATGGAACAGATAACTACTGGTGTAGGCACGGTGGCTGATTTTCATCAAAACCGTGCTGATTTTAACCAAGGTTCACATATATGTGTTAATAACATGGCCGTGTGTGTTTATGTGAATAATTGAACCTTGGTTAAAATCAACTCCATATTATGGCTAGAACTTTCATTCAAGAACTTCATTCTTTAGGCACTTTGGCTGTCCTTATTAGAACTAGGAAGCTAAGAAGGATTGGATAGGATTACCTATGTGGAAGAGCATTTTTTAAAAACCCAAAAGCTTTTCCCACTCAACATAGGAAGAAAAGGTTGGAGTGAGTTTTGAGAGTTGCTTAACTATCTTTCAAAAATGTCCACCAGTGAGAGGCCTGTGAATGGCGGGAGCTTTCCTGCTAAAGAGGGATGCAAAAGGGTTCGTGATCGTTTTTATGTCCAATATTTTACATCTCTGACATTCAGAATAGAAAGACAAAAAGCATCTATTATAATAATAATAATAATAATAATAATTATAATAATAATAATAATAATAATAATTTTAAAAAATTACATCTCTTTTAGAAAGTGAAATGCATATTTCTTGGTTTTATTCATGAGAGGGATGTCTAATTCCATTCGTTTAGGGCAGTGATGGTAAACCTTTTTCTCCTTGGGTGCCGAAAGAGGGAGCATGCATGCTATCGCTCATGCGTGAGTGCCCACACCCATAATTCAATACACGGGGAGGGCAAAACAGCTTCTCCTGCCCCCCAGAGGCCCTGTGGAGGCCGTAAACGGCCTGAGTCCCAACTTCTGGTGGTCGCAGTAGCCTCTTGCTTCATCTTCCCCAGGCTCTTTGTAGCCAAAGGAGGGTAAAAACGTCCTCATCCATCCCCCCGGGGCCTCTCGGGAAGCCAAATATGCCCTCCCAGAGCCTCTGTGTGAGCCAAATATCAGCTGGCTGGCACATACATGCACATTGGAGCTGAGCTAGGGCAATGGCTCGTGTGCCAACAGATATGCCATCACTGGTTTAGGGAGTCTCATTATCACAAAAATGGGCCGCGATGGCTCAGTGGTTAAAGACGCTGGGTTTGTCAGCTGGACAGCTGACAGCTTGGGTTCGAGACCCGCATAGCACCTAATGGGAGAGCTCCCGTTACTTGCCTCAGCTCCTCTGCCCACCAAGCAGTTCGAAAGCATGCAAATGTGAGTAGATGAGTAAGTACCACTCTGGTGAGAAGGTGCCTCTGACATATAGCCAGGCAGGCCACACGTGCACAGACATTGTTTTCGGACAATGCTGCCTCCCTCGGTTAAAAAGGGAGATGAGCATCTCCCCTTTAGAGTCGGTCCCGACAGAACAGAGTAAATCTTGTGCTGCAGTTAATTATCATAAAGATGGAGAGCCCTGTTTGAAGGGGCAAAGGAATCGCCTGGAAATTCCAGGCAGCAAAATGTAAGTTTCTCACCACCCTTGTTTTTTATTTTGGTCTTTTCCTTCCGTTTCCTTATTGACATATCTGTGACTTTCCAGCCTGTGCTCTTTCATGAGGGATGCTGTCTCCTCTTGTCTTTTTACAGCCCAAAGGTGCCGAGGAAAAACCGGTTCCCATGGAGGAAGAGGATGAACTGGACAAAGCTACATTCAGAATTGTGAGTCTTCTCTAGGCACAAAAAGGGGGGGAAATCAAAGAGGGCTGGTCATCCACCCTACAAAATTTCCCTTTGACTCACGAGAGCAGCAGCTATTTAATTACAAAATCTGCTTACGTCTTCAGACTTCAGACTTTCTTTAGGACAGAACCAAATAAAACAGGAAGACGTACGATTACAATTGACCCCAGAATTTATGTTTGTTAAGTGGGAAATTAGCTAAGTGAGTTTTGCCCCCATTTTACGACCTTTCTTGCTACAGTTGCTAAGTGAATCGCTGCAGTTAGAAACGTGGTTGTTAAGGGAACCGCAATGACCACAGGACTCTCCTACCGCCATCAATAGGAAGCGGTTGCCAAGCGTCCGAATGTAGATCGCAGGACCCTCTGGATGCTGAGGAGGGTCATCGGTCCTTAGTTGAGAAATCTGACATGCTGCCGAGCCAAACACCGGTCCTTGGCGTTTCCATCTCGACAGACAGTGACTTTTCCCACCACCAGTTTATCTCTCAAACAGGAGAATCAGAGATTGGCTGAGAGGGGATTGGAAAAGGAGATTCTCCCTGCAAGAAGGAGGAACCTTCCACTCAAAGGTTGTCCTCTCTGCAGCATGTTTGACTTGTCTCGGGAACAAAGAAAACTCTGGTGGCTGCCATCTTAGAAGGGGGTCCACAGCAGATCCCCTCCCCCAAATTCAAGCCCCCCCCCCCGCCCAGCCTCCAAAGGTTTTCCTAAGTCAGGGTCTCTCTTCACTCGGCCTTTCTTCTGATGTGCGATTAATGCAGAACTTTGTTTTTTCTGTCCTCCAAGTGCAAAAAGCTGATGAAGCCGGTGAAAAAGTCACTGAAGAAGTTGGACAAACCAGACAAAGGACTTTCGGACCAAGAGCTGCTGGAGCAAACCCGGACTTGCCTACTTAATATCGGGGACCACATTATGGAGTGTGTGAAAATCCATATTGAACCAGATGTTTTGGACACATGGAAAACGTGAGCCCCACCCTCCCTCTCTCATGTTGCAGTCAAACCTAGGGGTCAGGAGTCTTTTTGAGTTTGGAGGTATAGGGAAGAAGAGGCTGAACCTGGGGATGGAATTAAAAGAGGAATCAGCCAAGAATCTCTACATAGCCACAAACAAACTAAGTCCAATTCCTGCTGAAATGCCACAAAGGAGATGCAGTCTCCAATTGTGCTGAATTCCTGTAAATTCATATTTTAGTCCAAACTGCCAGAAAACCACGGTACAGGCATCGGCAGTAGTTAAGAGAAGTGGCAGACTGGTTCATGCCATGCTTAGACCAAGATCTGCAGACTTTGGGAATCTTCGTGACTCAAGTTTGAAGCAAGACATTTTAGGAAGTAGAAGGAGTGTAAGAGGGGATTTTTGGCCCCAGAATAAAATACCCCTCCATCCTTGTTTGTTTGGGGCATCACTTTTCCCCGGCATGAAAAGTTTGGGCTTTTGGCCCAGTTCCTGTAGAGAAAATTTAAATGTATGTCTCTCTCCTTTCAGGAATCTATGGATTTATGTTTCGAAATTTATCGAATTTAACACCCAGAAATTGTACAAATTATACAAAAAGGCAAGCAGAAAGCGAGACCGGGAGCAGGAGGTAAGAACAGAGGCGTGTGTTTGTGTATGTTTGTGTTGTGCGGAAGAATGGAAGGGATCACAAATAGAGAAGGAAGGAAGGGGAACATCTTGCGCGGAAGAAAACCCCAGCAACTAGAGGAATTCTGCCTGAGATTTTTAGGTGGGATTGTGCTCTTTTCCTTGTCTTTCTCTTTTCTTTCTCTTCATCAAACCTTGATAGTGAAGACATCTTTGGTCACAAAGGAAGAGGTGGAGGATGGAAAACCTATTCTTTCTGTTTGTGTCTTTAATCCGTCCCTCTAGAAGAGGCCCTCTCCAGCTCAATCCCTCCTCCCCAGCCCCTGGTTTATAAGACCCCAACCATTGTTACTGCTGGCCTTTTGAGTTCTCTGATGATGTTGTCTTTCTGCTCGGCAGGAACCGAAGAAGAAGAAGCAGAAGGAGGAAGAGGAAGAAACGCAGCTTCACCCGGAAATTCCAGGGCCCAGCAAAGCTAGTGCCAGGTCTCTTGGCACCCTTCACCCCCTTCGCCCAAAGCCGCAGCCGCCAGGTCCTCCTCACTCAGCCAGGATGCACGGAGATGCCTACAGACAATACAACCAGCCACCTGGGGAACATTTCAGCCGCACAGGTGAGAGGTTTTCAGTCTGGTGCCTCTTTGCCTATTTACACTGTAGCTATCTCCAGGGCCGCCATCAGGGATTTTGGGGCCCAATACAGCCTAAGTGCCTGCCCTCCCCCGCCATTTTAAAACTACTGCCCCCCAAATCCCGTGCCATGCCACCATGGCCACACACCCTGGGCAAGCCCTCCTCCGGCCCTCTGAGGTCAAACACAGCCCTGATGTGGCCCTCAATGCAATTGAGTTTGACACCCCTGGCCTAGAGGCTAAATCCTATGACCAAGGGCTAAGAGAAGGAGTATGTTTAGCTCAACTAATAGAAAGCTGAGGGGGAATATAATAGTAGTTTCCCAATCCTTAAAGGGCTGCCACAGAGCAGATGGCATCTATTTATTCTCCATGCCACCTGAAGATAGTACAAGAAGCAATGGGTGGAACCTCACCAAGAAGAAATGCAATCTGGAAATAAGGAAAAACCTGGGACTGGGCGGCATAGAAATAAATAAATAAATAAATAAATAAATAAATAAATAAATAAATAAATCCCTTCTTTTTTATTAAAAGAAATTAATACCGTATATACTCGAATATAAGTCGATATTTTCAGCACAAAAATGTGCTGAAAAATCCAACCTCGACTTATACTAGAGTCACTGACTTTCACTGACCTGAAAACTGTCTCAAAGCTCCAATGTGAAAGGCAGGGAGGAAAGAAACCTCATGGCTGGCAACAGGAGGGTTTTTTTTCTTTCTGCTCTTGCTACCCCTGAGCTGCCTGATTGGCAGCAGGCTGAACCAATCACAGCTCCTTCTCTACACAGAAAGGAGGCACTGAGAGAGCTATCTGATTGGCAGCAAGCTGTACCAATCACAGCTCCTCCTCTACAGGAAGCACTGGGGGAAGGGGCGGGAGGGTTGAAGAGACTTTTAGAAGGAAGGAACCAAGGCTTTCTCTTCTGATCAAGCCAGCAACAATATTTTACAAGTAAATAAAATGTACAAGTAAAATGTAAGTTACCCATTTAAATTTGATTAACAGGATAGGTTATTTTGTAAGAAAATGTTGCTTAAAGTGGGGATAACTCTGTGTAATTAAACTTTTTCTTCCAACTATACTTATCCTACCCAAGAGGATTGTTAACGCTGACTTGTATAAAACAATACAAAGGTTAGGATAATATAATAGTATGAATTTTGTCATTAATCATTTGTTCTACGTAATTAATATGAATAGATTTACCTATATCATGTAGAAGAAAGATTTTACAGTTAATGATTGAGTAACCGCCAATTGTTATTTACTGATCTATTGAGATAGTAATAATGATTTTAACTTATGAAACACGTTTTAAATGGAAAATCTGAATATTTATCACATGGAAGTTTGATTTAAGCAATTGTTTTGAAAGAATATATGAAATTCCAATTATTAAGAAAATTATAATGATATTGTAATGAAGATTAAGATAACAGGTTTTAAGATTAAGATAACATTCCTAAAGATATTTTAAGAGGTTTTTGGAATTAAAAAAAAAGAAAGATTTTGGAAGGGGAGGAAGAAAGATGCAATAAATGAAAAACATTTTGGAAGGGAAAAAGTTATATAATATAATAATAACAGGGTTGGAAGGGACCTTGGAGGTCTTCTGGTCTAACCCCTTGCCTAGGCAGGAAACCCTACACTACTTCAGACAAATGGGTATCTAACATCTTCTTAAAAACTTCCAGTGTTGGAGCATTCACAACTTTTGGTGGCAGGCTGTTCCACAGATTCATTGTTCCAACTGTCAGGAATTTTCTCCTTAGTTCTAAGTTGCTTCTCTCCTTGTTTAGTTTCCACCCATTGCTTCTTGTTCTGCCCTCAGATGCTTTGGAGAATAGGTTGACTCTTTCTTCTTTGTGGCAAACTCTGAGATATTGGAAGAATGCTATCATGTCTCCCATGGTTCCTTTTTTCTTTAAATTAGATATACCCAGTTCCTGCAACCGTTCTTCATATGTTTTTTTATTCTCCTACAAAAACAATTTTAAGAAGCTACAATAGAAGAATACTGTATTCCACTTTTATAAGTTACCAATAGCCACTGTATTTTCCACCCTGGACTTATATTCAAGTCAATAAGTTTTCCCAGTTTTTGTGGCAAAAGTAGGTGCCTCGGCTTATAATTGGGTCAGGAGTCTTTTTGAGTTTGGAGGTATAGGGAAGAAGAGGCTGAACATGGGGATGGAATTAAAAGAGGAATCAGCCAAGAATCTCTACATAGCCACAAACAAAGTCCAATTCCTGCTGAAATGCCGCAAAGGAGATGCAGTATCCTTTGTGGCATTACTTAATTAATTAATTAAATAAATAAATCCCTTACTTTTTTTAATTAAAATAAATTAATGCCGGTAATTAAAAAAACCCAAAATCCATTACTATTAAAACTAAAACAACCAGCAAAACTATTAATAAAAACAGGTGAGGGCTGGGGGTTTTTCTCTGTTATTATTTAAGTGCTTTTACCATATGCTTTAAATCAAGAATCACCTCTCTCTCTGTTTCTCTCACTTTCCTGTCATTCTCTGCCTCAATCATTTTCTCATTTCTCTTTTTTTCTCCCTTTTTTCTATCATTTCTCTCTCTCTTCCTTCCACTCTTCTCTCTCTCTTTCTTCCTCTCTCATCTCTCTTTCTTTCTTTCTCTCTTTCTCTATCTTGCTTTCTTCCTCTCTCTCACTCCCTCTCTCATCTCTTTCTTTCTCTTTCTCTATTTTGCTTTCTTCCTGTCTCACTCTCTTCCTTCCTCTCATCTCTCTCTCTTTCTTTCTTTCTCTCTCTTTCTCTCTTTATCCCCCTCTTGCTCTCTCTCTTTTTCTCACTTTCCCTCTCTTGTTTTCTTTCTCCCTGTCTCTTGCTTTCTCTCTCTCACTCTTTCTTGTTTTCTTTCTCTCAGCCTTTCTCTCTCTCATTCTCTCTCTCTTGCTATCACTTTCTCTCCCCCCTCTTTTTCTCTCTCTCTCTTTCTCTCTATCTGTCTTTCGTTCTCCGGAGGCTAGCGAAAGTGATTTTCAATGTCGGGCGCACGGGCTGGCGCACGCTCTCCCCATCGCCTTGCCAGCCCGCCCGGAACATTCAAAGTAAGAAAAACCTTCGCTCTTACTTTGAATGTTCCGGGCGGGCTGGCAGGCCGATGGGGAGAGCGTGTGCCGGCCCGTGCGCCCAACATTGAAAATCGCCTTCGCCGGCCCCCGCTGTGAGAACGCCTGCCCCGCCTCTCCTGCAGCGGAGGAGCAAGAGAGGCGGATCGGGCGTGCGTGCGAGGGGCAGTGGCAAGTATCCAGGGGCGCGAGAGGGCTAGAGGTGCGGGGGGGGGGCGGCCGCTGCTTCGTGCGCGCCCTTAGAAAAGGGTGCTCGGTGGGGCGTTTTGGTGTGCGCTGGCGCAGCCTACAGGGAACGGTGCTGGCCACAATGACTACTGCGGGCGCCAGGGGGCCGGCACACGGTGGCGGGCCAAAACCGCCCCCCCCATTTTTCAATTTGGCTGGGCCCCTGATGCCAGTACCAGTAGTACTGGCCTATCGGCGGCCCTGGCTATCTCTCTCTAGAAGTTACTATACAAAAAAAAAAAAATCACAATTCTCTACCTACTATTCTCAGTTACAATACTCAGGTACAAGTCTCCAGCCACGATATTCTTCAGCCACCACAAGCAACACTAAACCACAACCCGCTGTATCTTCAAAAGACACACCTATGCAAAGCTGCTTTAGGGTATATACTTTGGTCAACCAATCAGATTACTTTACAATCTGCACATTCATCGTGACTGAAGAGTTTTACATTGTTAAAGTCATTACAATGATTACAGCTCTTCTCTCTGCAATTTGGAATATTACGTCAGGTAGGGCCCGATCCTGACCAACTCTGGATGGGCTGTTCCTGCTATGGAGACTTTGATGGCTCTGTTATTGTTTCCCCTCCTCCTTTTTCTTATTTTCTTCAAAAAGAGACAATAAAAACCAGATGAATAGTAGACAAAGGGAGAAGTACAGATTACAAAGTCCACGTGGGCTTCTTGGGAAAGACTGCTAGCTTCTTCCCCTTCCTTGTCTTGCAGGACGAAGGGAATGGCAGCAAAACCGCCAATTTAATCCCAGTTGGAATGTCTATTCAGTGCAGGGCAGGAACCGACACTACCCGCACGAGCGTCGCTGGCAGGAAAATACCAGGAATGTGGCACAACGGGAGCAGCACTGGAGCTCAAGACACGCTGGAAATAACCAGCCTAGCACCAGCATGCGTCAAAAGCGCCACTATGAGGAGTACGGCAGAGCGTGCTGTTACCAGGGACCTGTGGAATACAGGTGAGGGGCTAAGCAGGCCATTCGGCTAGTCCGTGTGGCATCTGCAGGAGTCAGCATGCCAAAAGCAAGGAATGGTGGTTGTCACAAAGATCATGGAAGGGAGATTGCAGGGACTACTAGAACTGTAGGGTTGGGTTAGGCTCTCCCTACCCTCTTACAACAGCAATACTCCAAAGAGTATTCTTTGAGTACCAGGAATAGTTGTGGGAGGTAAATGTCTAGCCCAGTGATGCTGAACCTATGGCAGGGGTGCCACAGATGGCACGTGGAGCCATATCTATTGGCATGAGAGCCGTTGCCCTATGTGCATGTGTGCACCGGACAGCTGATTTTTGACTTACACAGAGTCTCTGGGAGGGCGTTTTTGGTTTCCAGAGGGATGGGGAAGACCTTTTTACCCTGCCTTGGATCCAGGGATGCTTGTGGAACCTGGGGAGGATGAAACACGAGCCTACTGGGCCCACCAGAAGTTGGGAAACAGGCCGTTTCCAGCCTCCAGAGGGCCACCAATGGGCAGGAGAAGCTGTTTTCGCCCTCTCCAGGCATTGAATTATAGGTGTGGGCATTCATGCGTGTGTGATTGCGCATGCACACTCTCTTTTGGCACTCGGGCGGAAAAAAGGTTCACCATCACTGGTCTAGCCTATGGATGTGGCTCATTAAAAGAGATCCAGCTTAGAAATAAGGAGAAATTTCCTGACAGCGAAAGCAATTAAGCAGTCAAATAACTTGTCCGCTGGGGTTATGGGTGCTCCATCGGTAGAGGCTTTCAAAAATAAGATGAACAGCCATTTGACTGGCATGGTATAAGGCTTCTGCCTTGACCAGGGGTTGGACCAGAAGATCTCTAAGGTCCTTTCAACCCTATGAATCTATGATGTGTCACAACCTTTCTTTCATTTTTTCTTAACAATCTTGCATATTCCTTCATCGGAGGGATCTCTGCACCACTCAGCCACCTTCTAGGTGTGCATTGTGAGTGTTGCCCCTTCTTTGTAAGCGTGTGTGATATCATGACCCACAATACAAAGTGTGTAGGCTTGTGCTCCAACTCTGCCATTCTCCATCTTCTTTCCTTCCTCTGGTGTCTAGATACTGCTGAAGTGGGTTGATAGTCTTGTAAGCATGTCTGATAGTCTTGTTCTCTTCCATTCCTTTGGCACCAGAGGGAGTGAAGCATCCCAAGATCTAGATAGGGTCATTTGCCTCTTCTGTTGAACTGAATGCTTTGAATTCTTCTTCTTTCTCCTCTAGATACCCTTTTGAACCAAAAAAGCAAAGATTGGGTGAATTCCGTGCCCAAAGTTACCAAGATTATAGGAGCACGTCCAATGATAGAGCTCCCCCAGGTTATCGTGGCCAAGGGACATCAGGCCATTACCGACCTTTCCATCAAGGGCAACCACCACGTCTGTATTAAATTTTTAAGATGCTTTATTTTAGATTGTTGTAGATTAAAAAATGAGTTTTTTCAACAATTTGAATTTCTGTGTCTCTTTCCACCCCACTCCATCCAGCAGTGGTCCCTGAGGTAGCTGATGCTTTTTGGTTTGTATTCTCCCCCTTCAACCCAGTCCTAGTTTGGGACGCGGGCCTTTGCTTCCAGCCATCGCTTCATTCAAGGGTTCCTTTCTACATCTACCTGTCACCTACATTTACCTCCTTCACTCCTGAGTTCCTTCCCCCTGCGAGCTTCCCCAACACCAATCTGGCCTATAGTTGGGTTGAAGCAGACTTGGGATTTTGAATTCCAGCTGTCACTCGCTGCTCCAGCCGAAGGCCCACACATTTATTCCTACCAGATGCCGTCTGCGAGGTAGGGGGAAGTGGGATGAGGCCTGGCTTGGAGAAGATTGGCATCCTGATGGATGGTCGTAATGCGGAGCGAGGTCGGGCAGGCCTTAGCTCCGGCAGCTGTGGCCTCTAATTGAGATCTGGCCTTGGACACCGTTCGTAGTTGGCCCAGCCCTCCCAAATGAATCCCTGGCCTTTCCTTGACCAGGCTGGCTTTTTCAAGCCTTCCTTTTGGAGCCTGTCGAATGGCCAAGGGATCGTGGCCGCAACATTAGGCTACAGACATAAGGCTTCATTCAGGAGCCCCGGCTTTCTATCGATCGCTGCCTTAATCCACGCCAATAAAAGGGCGCTCAACTGCTCTTCCTCTGATTTAGCCTCCAGTTCTCTAATCATCCTGGTTGCTCTCATCTGCGCTTTCTCCAGAGTTTCAATTTCCTTTTTGTAGTATGGTGACCAAAACTGGATGCAGTACTCAAGGTGTAGCTTTACTAAGGCTTGACCATCAGGCGTTCAGAACTGAATCGTAACTGTGCCCCTGGGAATGTCTGTCATAACTTCAAATGGCCACTAAGCACTTGTCAGAAAAATATGTGACAGACAGACAGACAGACAGACAGACCAACATAGATACATTCGCTATACAGTAGTTTCCATATATACATCAACGCATAATACCTGGAGAATAAATCAATGTCATACACATTTCCCAATCAATCAAAATTCAATCACCTATTTTTAACACCCAGTCTTGCTATTATTCATCAGTCTGTTTCTTTCTTTTCTCCACCCTCCCCTCTCTCTATCTCCCTCTCCTCTATCTATCCCTCTCCTCCTTGCTTTCTCCCCAGATCACATAGAATCAATTCCAGATCTGATCTCCTGATACTTTTCCTCGACACTTTGTTTGTAGCAGAATCGCCGGCTTTGGGAAGAACATAAAAGCTGCCCAAAGAGGACACCCTGCATTTTCTTTCAACATCTTCCGGTGCAAATTGGGTGCTCTGTGGTGGAGCTCCATTTTCTCTACCCCACTACGTTCCCCGCCCCCCGCCCCCCGGTCTGGAAAGAAGCCCATCCCTGGAAGCATCTATTTGCTCACTCACGCTAGACCAATGCGATACTCTTTGTATGTCACAACAAGCAAATCTGCATCCATTGGCTACGCCAAGGGTCCCCAAACTTGGCAACTTTAAGACTTGTGGACTTCAACTCCCAGAATTCTCCAGCCAGCTATGCTGGCTGGAGAATTCTGGGAGTTGAAGTCCACAAGTCTTAAAGTTGCCAAGTTTGAAGACCTCTGGGCTACGCCATTGTGTCTCTTTCCTGAATGGGTATTGCCCATGGTGGAACTGAGATGAAAAGGGCAGAATTAGACAACGAAAATTGGGCAAATGAACTTGGGATTGTTTTTGGTAGAAACAAGGGATGGATTTCTCCAAGAGGACCTAACTTTGTGGTCTTTGGAGCCAACCGAGGAACAAGAGGAAAAACTACAGGCAGCTGATAAAACAAACAAAACAACCCAGAAGGGCCTAGAATGGCAAAATGACCATGTGTAAGATTTAGTATGTGTTCAACTCATTGCACAGTCAAGAAAGATAAAATATGAAGTGGCAGATTATTAGATAGATGTTCATGTGGTTGAAGCACAGAAAAACATAGCTTTGTGTGTACATCTCGATGTCCTCCTGGTGTTGTGATGGTCAGATTGGGCTCACAATTTAGGAGCAGACTGAGTTCACTTTCAAAGAATTCCTAAAAGTTGCACCTGGAGGAGGCAGGACTGGAGTAATACTGGCCTCGTTACCTAGTTTATTTTCCTAAGTACCAGAACAGGAGTAGGCATCCTGCCTTGATTACTTTTATAATGAGCTCCGGGCAGTATACTCTCCCCCCCCCTCCGAATGATCTTTTGAGGTGTGGCTGAGAAGGAGTGACTGGCCCCAAGTGACCCAGCCAGATGTGATGCTAAGAGGGGAACTAGAAATCCAGTCTGCTGCTTTCAAAGCCAACATTTGAAACTTAGACCAGATGGATGGTCTACCACGTCAGTTGACTCTAACCTCACTGAGAAATGGGATTTAGAACTTGGAACCCAGGGATGATGGCAGTTGGAGGAGGGGGCTTCCTATTGGTCCACTTGAGTAGCCCCCACCTGACAGGTTTCAGTTGTTACTAAGGGAATGGAGCAGTTTGAATTTAGCCAAAGAGAAGAGCAGACATACTTCATACATGGCTCTTCATTAGTTAGTCTAATTCAAGGTTTCAGGTCAATTCTGCGTTCCTGTATTGGAAAGGCTAGCAAAGAAATTTCTTTTTATTAGTGTCCTTGTTTTTTGAAATAGTAGGAAGTTATAGGTATATAGGTAGAGGGTTATAGATATATAGCGAGAGGGAATTTGGGGTTGGGTGGGTGGATAGTTAGGGTCATCTAAAGGGGCTGAGGTTTGGAGTAGGTTGACAAAGTTCTTGTTGTTTGTTTTCTTGTTTTGAAATAGTAAGTAGTAAACTAGAGGGAATTTGGGACTTGGTGGCAGTGGAGGGTGAGTAGTTAAATTAGGAAGATAATCGAAGGTTCATCGAAAGTAAAGCCAAAAAATGAACGAATGGCTCAGGATGTTCAAAATACCGAAGGTTCAGCAAAGCAAAGCAAAGGTAAACAGTCAGACAAAATCCTGGAATAGGGTTGGGCAATTAATTTTGCCACGGGGCCGCAGGAGAAATTGGGATGGTTTTAGCAGTCCGGACTCAGTTCTACCCAATACTGTATATATGCTATTGCTATAAAAGAAAGAAAGAAAGAGGAAGGAAGGAAGGAAGGAGAGAGAGAGAGAGAAAGGACGGGAGGGAGGGAGAGAGAGGAAGGAGGGAAGGAAGGAAAGAAGGACGAAAGAAAGAAATTGGAAGAAAAGAAGGAAAGAGAAAGAGAGAGAAAGGGAGGGAGGGAGGTACGGGAGAGAGGAAAGAGGGAAGGAAGGAAAGAAGGAGAGAGAAAGGAAGGAAGAAAGGAAGGGTGGGAAGGAGGGGAGAGAAAGGAAGGAAGGGAGAGAGAGAGACAAAGGAAGGGAGGGAGAGAGAGAGAAAGAAAAGAAGGATGGAAAGAAGGACAGAAGGAAGGAAAGAAAGGAAGAAAGAAAGAACCTTTGGGGCAACCATGACCTTGTATCCCTGAGTCTACACAACCTTAGGGTTAAGCAACCCAACCCTTGGGCGAGCGTCATCTGCAGACACCTGCGCCCCTATTCCAACGTTCGCGTGTACCTATGCGTGCAAAAAGTCCTCCTGCTCTTGGCTCCCTTTTCACCTCTCCGTATGGTTCCTCCCGCAACTTCCCGCTTTGAAGAGAAGGGACCGGTCAGCGATTAAGTCTGCCCGGGAGGAGGGAGGGATCAACACAGTGGCAGAGCCGGCCGCTCCTCCCTTCCCCGAACCAGCGCCGCTTCTCTCTCTTGGTGGCTCCTGCGGACTGGAAGTCGCCGTGCTGCGCCTTAAATGGACTTCACACTCCGGGAGCGAAGCTTCAGCCGTGCAAAGGGCCAGGCGGGGGTGGGGGTGCGGGGCGAGGTGGGCGGGGGCTGGGACACCGGCAGGAAAAGGTGGCTGGAGAAAAGTTATCCCGGCCTTAAAACACCCGCGAGGGCTCCCTGCGTTGCCCGAGCGTCTGCTAACCAAAACGCCAGAAATCAAAGGTCAACGCTTAGCCAAAGTCCTAGAAATCAAAGGTCAGCACTTAGCCAAACTCCCAGAAAGCAAAGGTCAGTTCATAATCCAAAGTCAAAAAAAGGAAGGTTGAGCTGCCAATCAAAATCCAGAAAAATAAGGCTAAGCAGTTAGCCCAAAGCCACAAAAACAACAATAGGCAGGTAGCCCAAAGTCACAAAAACAAAGCTGAGCATTTAAGCAAAACTCAATATATCAAATTTCAACCATTAGCCAAAATCCAAGAAAGCAAAGGTCAGCACTTAGCCAAAATTGAATAACTCAAAGCTCAGCAGTCAACCAAAAGTGAAGAAGTCACAGCTCAGCAGTCAACCAAAAGTCAAGAACAGGAAGAAAGACAGGATGAAATGGAACAGATAACTACTGGTGTAGGCATGGTGGCTGATTTTCATCAAAACCGTGCTGATTTTAACCAAGGTTCACATATATGTGTTAATAACATGGCCGTGTGTGTTTATATGAATAATTGAACCTTGGTTAAAATCAACTCCATATTATGGCTAGAACTTTCATTCAAGAACTTCATTCTTTAGGCACTTTGGCTGTCCTTATTAGAACTAGGAAGCTAAGAAGGATTGGATAGGGTTACCTATGTGGAAGAGCATTTTTTAAAAACCCAAAAGCTTTTCCCACTCAACATAGGAAGAAAAGGTTGGAGTGAGTTTTGAGAGTTGCTTAACTATCTTTCAAAAATGTCCACCAGTGAGAGGCCTGTGAATGGCGGGAGCTTTCCTGCTAAAGAGGGATGCAAAAGGGTTCGTGATCGTTTTTATGTCCAATATTTTACATCTCTGACATTCAGAATAGAAAGACAAAAAGCATCTATAATAATAATAATAATAATAATAATAATAATAATAATAATAATAATAATAATAATAATAATTTTAAAAAATTACATCTCTTTTAGAAAGTGAAATGCATATTTCTTGGTTTTATTCATGAGAGGGATGTCTAATTCCATTCGTTTAGGGCAGTGATGGTAAACCTTTTTCTCCTTGGGTGCCGAAAGAGGGAGCATGCATGCTATCGCTCATGCGTGAGTGCCCACACCCATAATTCAATACACGGGGAGGGCAAAACAGCTTCTCCTGCCCCCCAGAGGCCCTGTGGAGGCCGTAAACGGCCTGAGTCCCAACTTCTGGTGGTCGCAGTAGCCTCTTGCTTCATCCTCCCCAGGCTCTTTGTAGCCAAAGGAGGGTAAAAACGTCCTCATCCATCCCCCCGGGGCCTCTCGGGAAGCCAAATATGCCCTCCCAGAGCCTCTGTGTGAGCCAAATATCAGCTGGCTGGCACATACATGCACATTGGAGCTGAGCTAGGGCAATGGCTCGTGTGCCAACAGATATGCCATCACTGGTTTAGGGAGTCTCATTATCACAAAAATGGGCCGCGATGGCTCAGTGGTTAAAGACGCTGGGTTTGTCAGCTGGACAGCTGACAGCTTGGGTTCGAGACCCGCATAGCACCTAATGGGAGAGCTCCCGTTACTTGCCTCAGCTCCTCTGCCCACCAAGCAGTTCGAAAGCATGCAAATGTGAGTAGATGAGTAAGTACCACTCTGGTGAGAAGGTGCCTCTGACATATAGCCAGGCAGGCCACACGTGCACAGACATTGTTTTCGGACAATGCTGCCTCCCTCGGTTAAAAAGGGAGATGAGCATCTCCCCTTTAGAGTCGGTCCCGACAGAACAGAGTAAATCTTGTGCTGCAGTTAATTATCATAAAGATGGAGAGCCCTGTTTGAAGGGGCAAAGGAATCGCCTGGAAATTCCAGGCAGCAAAATGTAAGTTTCTCACCACCCTTGTTTTTTATTTTGGTCTTTTCCTTCCGTTTCCTTATTGACATATCTGTGACTTTCCAGCCTGTGCTCTTTCATGAGGGATGCTGTCTCCTCTTGTCTTTTTACAGCCCAAAGGTGCCGAGGAAAAACCGGTTCCCATGGAGGAAGAGGATGAACTGGACCAAGCTACATTCAGAATTGTGAGTCTTCTCTAGGCACAAAAAGGGGGGAAAATCAAAGAGGGCTGGTCATCCACCCTACAAAATTTCCCTTTGACTCACGAGAGCAGCAGCTATTTAATTACAAAATCTGCTTATGTCTTCAGACTTCAGACTTTCTTTAGGACAGAACCAAATAAAACAGGAAGACGTACGATTACAATTGACCCCAGAATTTATGTTTGTTAAGTGGGAAATTAGCTAAGTGAGTTTTGCCCCCATTTTACGACCTTTCTTGCTACAGTTGCTAAGTGAATCGCTGCAGTTAGAAACGTGGTTGTTAAGGGAACCGCAATGACCACAGGACTCTCCTACCGCCATCAATGGGAAGCGGTTGCCAAGCGTCCGAATGTAGATCGCAGGACCCTCTGGATGCTGAGGAGGGTCATCGGTCCTTAGTTGAGAAAGCTGACACGCTGCCGAGCCAAACACCGGTCCTTGGCGTTTCCATCTCGACAGACAGTGACTTTTCCCACCACCAGTTTATCTCTCAAACAGGAGAATCAGAGATTGGCTGAGAGGGGATTGGAAAAGGAGATTCTCCCTGCAAGAAGGAGGAACCTTCCACTCAAAGGTTGTCCTCTCTGCAGCATGTTTGACTTGTCTCGGGAACAAAGAAAACTCTGGTGGCTGCCATCTTAGAAGGGGGCCCACAGCAGATCCCCTCCCCCAAATTCAAGCCCCCCCCCCCGCCCAACCTCCAAAGGTTTTCCTAAGTCAGGGTCTCTCTTCACTCGGCCTTTCTTCTGATGTGCGATTAATGCAGAACTTTGTTTTTTCTGTCCTCCAAGTGCAAAAAGCTGATGAAGCCGGTGAAAAAGTCACTGAAGAAGTTGGACAAACCAGACAAAGGACTTTCGGACCAAGAGCTGCTGGAGCAAACCCGGACTTGCCTACTTAATATCGGGGACCACATTATGGAGTGTGTGAAAATCCATATTGAACCAGATGTTTTGGACACATGGAAAACGTGAGCCCCTCCCTCCCTCTCTCATGTTGCAGTCAAACCTAGGGGTCAGGAGTCTTTTTGAGTTTGGAGGTATAGGGAAGAAGAGGCTGAACCTGGGGATGGAATTAAAAGAGGAATCAGCCAAGAATCTCTACATAGCCACAAACAAACTAAGTCCAATTCCTGCTGAAATGCCACAAAGGAGATGCAGTCTCCAATTGTGCTGAATTCCTGTAAATTCATATTTTAGTCCAAACTGCCAGAAAACCACGGTACAGGCATCGGCAGTAGTTAAGAGAAGTGGCAGACTGGTTCATGCCATGCTTAGACCAAGATCTGCAGACTTTGGGAATCTTCGTGACTCAAGTTTGAAGCAAGACATTTTAGGAAGTAGAAGGAGTGTAAGAGGGGATTTTTGGCCCCAGAATAAAATACCCCTCCATCCTTGTTTGTTTGGGGCATCACTTTTCCCCGGCATGAAAAGTTTGGGCTTTTGGCCCAGTTCCTGTAGAGAAAATTTAAATGTATGTCTCTCTCCTTTCAGGAATCTATGGATTTATGTTTCGAAATTTATCGAATTTAACACCCAGAAATTGTACAAATTATACAAAAAGGCAAGCAGAAAGCGAGACCGGGAGCAGGAGGTAAGAACAGAGGCGTGTGTTTGTGTATGTTTGTGTTGTGCGGAAGAATGGAAGGGATCACAAATAGAGAAGGAAGGAAGGGGAACATCTTGCGCGGAAGAAAACCCCAGCAACTAGAGGAATTCTGCCTGAGATTTTTAGGTGGGATTGTGCTCTTTTCCTTGTCTTTCTCTTTTCTTTCTCTTCATCAAACCTTGATAGTGAAGACATCTTTGGTCACAAAGGAAGAGGTGGAGGATGGAAAACCTATTCTTTCTGTTTGTGTCTTTAATCCGTCCCTCTAGAAGAGGCCCTCTCCAGCTCAATCCCTCCTCCCCAGCCCCTGGTTTATAAGACCCCAACCATTGTTACTGCTGGCCTTTTGAGTTCTCTGACGATGTTGTCTTTCTGCTCGGCAGGAACCGAAGAAGAAGAAGCAGAAGGAGGAAGAGGAAGAAACGCAGCTTCACCCGGAAATTCCAGGGCCCAGCAAAGCTAGTGCCAGGTCTCTTGGCACCCTTCACCCCCTTCGCCCAAAGCCGCAGCCGCCAGGTCCTCCTCACTCAGCCAGGATGCACGGAGATGCCTACAGACAATACAACCAGCCACCTGGGGAACATTTCAGCCGCACAGGTGAGAGGTTTTCAGTCTGGTGCCTCTTTGCCTATTTACACTGTAGCTATCTCCAGGGCCGCCATCAGGGATTTTGGGGCCCAATACAGCCTAAGTGCCTGCCCTCCCCCGCCATTTTAAAACTACTGCCCCCCAAATCCCGTGCCATGCCACCATGGCCACACACCCTGGGCAAGCCCTCCTCCGGCCCTCTGAGGTCAAACACAGCCCTGATGTGGCCCTCAATGCAATTGAGTTTGACACCCCTGGCCTAGAGGCTAAATCCTATGACCAAGGGCTAAGAAAAGGAGTATGTTTAGCTCAACTAATAGAAAGCTGAGGGGGAATATAATAGTAGTTTCCCAATCCTTAAAGGGCTGCCACAGAGCAGATGGCATCTATTTATTCTCCATGCCACCTGAAGATAGTACAAGAAGCAATGGGTGGAACCTCACCAAGAAGAAATGCAATCTGGAAATAAGGAAAAACCTGGGACTGGGCGGCATAGAAATAAATAAATAAATAAATAAATAAATAAATAAATAAATAAATAAATAAATCCCTTCTTTTTTATTAAAAGAAATTAATACCGTATATACTCGAATATAAGTCGATATTTTCAGCACAAAAATGTGCTGAAAAATCCAACCTCGACTTATACTAGAGTCACTGACTTTCACTGACCTGAAAACTGTCTCAAAGCTCCAATGTGAAAGGCAGGGAGGAAAGAAACCTCATGGCTGGCAACAGGAGGTTTTTTTTTCTTTCTGCTCTTGCTACCCCTGAGCTGCCTGATTGGCAGCAGGCTGAACCAATCACAGCTCCTTCTCTACACAGAAAGGATGCACTGAGAGAGCTATCTGATTGGCAGCAAGCTGTACCAATCACAGCTCCTCCTCTACAGGAAGCACTGGGGGAAGGGGCGGGAGGGTTGAAGAGACTTTTAGAAGGAAGGAACCAAGGCTTTCTCTTCTGATCAAGCCAGCAACAATATTTTACAAGTAAATAAAATGTACAAGTAAAATGTAAGTTACCCATTTAAATTTGATTAACAGGATAGGTTATTTTGTAAGAAAATGTTGCTTAAAGTGGGGATAACTCTGTGTAATTAAACTTTTTCTTCCAACTATACTTATCCTACCCAAGAGGATTGTTAACGCTGACTTGTATAAAACAATACAAAGGTTAGGATAATATAATAGTATGAATTTTGTCATTAATCATTTGTTCTACGTAATTAATATGAATAGATTTACCTATATCATGTAGAAGAAAGATTTTACAGTTAATGATTGAGTAACCGCCAATTGTTATTTACTGATCTATTGAGATAGTAATAATGATTTTAACTTATGAAACACGTTTTAAATGGAAAATCTGAATATTTATCACATGGAAGTTTGATTTAAGCAATTGTTTTGAAAGAATATATGAAATTCCAATTATTAAGAAAATTATAATGATATTGTAATGAAGATTAAGATAACAGGTTTTAAGATTAAGATAACATTCCTAAAGATATTTTAAGAGGTTTTTGGAATTAAAAAAAAAGAAAGATTTTGGAAGGGGAGGAAGAAAGATGCAATAAATGAAAAACATTTTGGAAGGGAAAAAGTTATATAATATAATAATAACAGGGTTGGAAGGGACCTTGGAGGTCTTCTGGTCTAACCCCTTGCCTAGGCAGGAAACCCTACACTACTTCAGACAAATGGGTATCTAACATCTTCTTAAAAACTTCCAGTGTTGGAGCATTCACAACTTTTGGTGGCAGGCTGTTCCACAGATTCATTGTTCCAACTGTCAGGAATTTTCTCCTTAGTTCTAAGTTGCTTCTCTCCTTGTTTAGTTTCCACCCATTGCTTCTTGTTCTGCCCTCAGATGCTTTGGAGAATAGGTTGACTCTTTCTTCTTTGTGGCAAACTCTGAGATATTGGAAGAATGCTATCATGTCTCCCATGGTTCCTTTTTTCTTTAAATTAGATATACCCAGTTCCTGCAACCGTTCTTCATATGTTTTTTTATTCTCCTACAAAAACAATTTTAAGAAGCTACAATAGAAGAATATTCCACTTTTATAAGTTACCAATAGCCACTGTATTTTCCACCCTGGACTTATATTCAAGTCAATAAGTTTTCCCAGTTTTTGTGGCAAAAGTAGGTGCCTCGGCTTATAATTGGGTCAGGAGTCTTTTTGAGTTTGGAGGTATAGGGAAGAAGAGGCTGAACATGGGGATGGAATTAAAAGAGGAATCAGCCAAGAATCTCTACATAGCCACAAACAAAGTCCAATTCCTGCTGAAATGCCGCAAAGGAGATGCAGTATCCTTTGTGGCATTAATTAATTAATTAATTAATTAAATAAATAAATAAATAAATCCCTTACTTTTTTTAATTAAAATAAATTAATGCCGGTAATTAAAAAAACCCAAAATCCATTACTATTAAAACTAAAACAACCAGCAAAACTATTAATAAAAACAGGTGAGGGCTGGGGTTTTTTCTCTGTTATTATTTAAGTGCTTTTACCATATGCTTTAAATCAAGAATCACCTCTCTCTCTGTTTCTCTCACTTTCCTGTCATTCTCTGCCTCAATCATTTTCTCATTTCTCTTTTTTTCTCCCTTTTTTCTATCATTTCTCTCTCTCTTCCTTCCACTCTTCTCTCTCTCTTTCTTCCTCTCTCATCTCTCTTTCTTTCTTTCTCTCTTTCTCTATCTTGCTTTCTTCCTCTCTCTCACTCCCTCTCTCATCTCTTTCTTTCTCTTTCTCTATTTTGCTTTCTTCCTGTCTCACTCTCTTCCTTCCTCTCATCTCTCTCTCTTTCTTTCTTTCTTTCTCTCTCTTTCTCTCTTTATCCCCCTCTTGCTCTCTCTCTTTTTCTCACTTTCCCTCTCTTGTTTTCTTTCTCTCTGTCTCTTGCTTTCTCTCTCTCACTCTTTCTTGTTTTCTTTCTCTCAGCCTTTCTCTCTCTCATTCTCTCTCTCTTGCTATCACTTTCTCTCCCCCCTCTTTTTCTCTCTCTCTCTTTCTCACTTTCTCTCTATCTGTCTTTCGTTCTTCTGAGGCTAGCGAAAGTGATTTTCAATGTCGGGCGCACGGGCTGGCGCACGCTCTCCCCATCGCCTTGCCAGCCCGCCCGGAACATTCAAAGTAAGAAAAACCTTCGCTCTTACTTTGAATGTTCCGGGCGGGCTGGCAGGCCGATGGGGAGAGCGTGTGCCGGCCCGTGCGCCCAACATTGAAAATCGCCTTCGCCGGCCCCCGCTGTGAGAACGCCTGCCCCGCCTCTCCTGCAGCGGAGGAGCAAGAGAGGCGGATCGGGCGTGCGTGCGAGGGGCAGTGGCAAGTATCCAGGGGCGCGAGAGGGCTAGAGGTGCGGGGGGGGGCGCTGCTTCGTGCGCGCCCTTAGAAAAGGGTGCTCGGGGGGGCGTTTTGGTGTGCGCTGGCGCAGCCTACAGGGAACGGTGCTGGCCACAATGACTACTGCGGGCGCCAGGGGGCCGGCACACGGTGGCGGGCCAAAACCGCCCCCCCCATTTTTCAATTTGGCTGGGCCCCTGATGCCAGTACCAGTAGTACTGGCCTATCGGCGGCCCTGGCTATCTCTCTCTAGAAGTTACTATACAAAAAAAAAAAATCACAATTCTCTACCTACTATTCTCAGTTACAATACTCAGCTACAAGTCTCCAGCCACGATATTCTTCAGCCACCACAAGCAACACTAAACCACAACCCGCTGTATCTTCAAAAGACACACCTATGCAAAGCTGCTTTAGGGTATATACTTTGGTCAACCAATCAGATTACTTTACAATCTGCACATTCATCGTGACTGAAGAGTTTTACATTGTTAAAGTCATTACAATGATTACAGCTCTTCTCTCTGCAATTTGGAATATTACGTCAGGTAGGGCCCGATCCTGACCAACTCTGGATGGGCTGTTCCTGCTATGGAGACTTTGATGGCTCTGTTATTGTTTCCCCTCCTCCTTTTTCTTATTTTCTTCAAAAAGAGACAATAAAAACCAGATGAATAGTAGACAAAGGGAGAAGTACAGATTACAAAGTCCACGTGGGCTTCTTGGGAAAGACTGCTAGCTTCTTCCCCTTCCTTGTCTTGCAGGACGAAGGGAATGGCAGCAAAACCGCCAATTTAATCCCAGTTGGAATGTCTATTCAGTGCAGGGCAGGAACCGACACTACCCGCACGAGCGTCGCTGGCAGGAAAATACCAGGAATGTGGCACAACGGGAGCAGCACTGGAGCTCAAGACACGCTGGAAATAACCAGCCTAGCACCAGCGTGCGTCAAAAGCGCCACTATGAGGAGTACGGCAGAGCGTGCTGTTACCAGGGACCTGTGGAATACAGGTGAGGGGCTAAGCAGGCCATTCGGCTAGTCCGTGTGGCATCTGCAGGAGTCAGCATGCCAAAAGCAAGGAATGGTGGTTGTCACAAAGATCATGGAAGGGAGATTGCAGGGACTACTAGAACTGTAGGGTTGGGTTAGGCTCTCCCTACCCTCTTACAACAGCAATACTCCAAAGAGTATTCTTTGAGTACCAGGAATAGTTGTGGGAGGTAAATGTCTAGCCCAGTGATGCTGAACCTATGGCAGGGGTGCCACAGATGGCACGTGGAGCCATATCTATTGGCATGAGAGCCATTGCCCTATGTGCATGTGTGCGCCGGACAGCTGATTTTTGACTTACACAGAGTCTCTGGGAGGGCGTTTTTGGTTTCCAGAGGGATGGGGAAGACCTTTTTACCCTGCCTTGGATCCAGGGATGCTTGTGGAACCTGGGGAGGATGAAACACGAGCCTACTGGGCCCACCAGAAGTTGGGAAACAGGCCGTTTCCAGCCTCCAGAGGGCCACCAATGGGCAGGAGAAGCTGTTTTCGCCCTCTCCAGGCATTGAATTATAGGTGTGGGCATTCATGCGTGTGTGATTGCGCATGCACACTCTCTTTTGGCACTCGGGCGGAAAAAAGGTTCACCATCACTGGTCTAGCCTATGGATGTGGCTCATTAAAAGAGATCCAGCTTAGAAATAAGGAGAAATTTCCTGACAGCGAAAGCAATTAAGCAGTCAAATAACTTGTCCGCTGGGGTTATGGGTGCTCCATCGGTAGAGGCTTTCAAAAATAAGATGAACAGCCATTTGACTGGCATGGTATAAGGCTTCTGCCTTGACCAGGGGTTGGACCAGAAGATCTCTAAGGTCCTTTCAACCCTATGAATCTATGATGTGTCACAACCTTTCTTTCATTTTTTCTTAACAATCTTGCATATTCCTTCATCGGAGGGATCTCTGCACCACTCAGCCACCTTCTAGGTGTGCATTGTGAGTGTTGCCCCTTCTTTGTAAGCGTGTGTGATATCATGACCCACAATACAAAGTGTGTAGGCTTGTGCTCCAACTCTGCCATTCTCCATCTTCTTTCCTTCCTCTGGTGTCTAGATACTGCTGAAGTGGGTTGATAGTCTTGTAAGCATGTCTGATAGTCTTGTTCTCTTCCATTCCTTTGGCACCAGAGGGAGTGAAGCATCCCAAGATCTAGATAGGGTCATTTGCCTCTTCTGTTGAACTGAATGCTTTGAATTCTTCTTCTTTCTCCTCTAGATACCCTTTTGAACCAAAAAAGCAAAGATTGGGTGAATTCCGTGCCCAAAGTTACCAAGATTATAGGAGCACGTCCAATGATAGAGCTCCCCCAGGTTATCGTGGCCAAGGGACATCAGGCCATTACCGACCTTTCCATCAAGGGCAACCACCACGTCTGTATTAAATTTTTAAGATGCTTTATTTTAGATTGTTGTAGATTAAAAAATGAGTTTTTTCAACAATTTGAATTTCTGTGTCTCTTTCCACCCCACTCCATCCAGCAGTGGTCCCTGAGGTAGCTGATGCTTTTTGGTTTGTATTCTCCCCCTTCAACCCAGTCCTAGTTTGGGACGCGGGCCTTTGCTTCCAGCCATCGCTTCATTCAAGGGTTCCTTTCTACATCTACCTGTCACCTACATTTACCTCCTTCACTCCTGAGTTCCTTCCCCCTGCGAGCTTCCCCAACACCAATCTGGCCTATAGTTGGGTTGAAGCAGACTTGGGATTTTGAATTCCAGCTGTCACTCGCTGCTCCAGCCGAAGGCCCACACATTTATTCCTGCCAGATGCCGTCTGCGAGGTAGGGGGAAGTGGGATGAGGCCTGGCTTGGAGAAGATTGGCATCCTGATGGATGGTCGTAATGCGGAGCGAGGTCGGGCAGGCCTTAGCTCCGGCAGCTGTGGCCTCTAATTGAGATCTGGCCCTGGACACCGTTCGTAGTTGGCCCAGCCCTCCCAAATGAATCCCTGGCCTTTCCTTGACCAGGCTGGCTTTTTCAAGACTTCCTTTTGGAGCCTGTCGAATGGCCAAGGGATCGTGGCCGCGACATTAGGCTACAGACATAAGGCTTCATTCAGGAGCCCCGGCTTTCTATCGATCGCTGCCTTAATCCACGCCAATAAAAGGGCGCTCAACTGCTCTTCCTCTGATTTAGCCTCCAGTTCTCTAATCATCCTGGTTGCTCTCATCTGCGCTTTCTCCAGAGTTTCAATTTCCTTTTTGTAGTATGGTGACCAAAACTGGATGCAGTACTCAAGGTGTAGCTTTACTAAGGCTTGACCATCAGGCGTTCAGAACTGAATCGTAACTGTGCCCCTGGGAATGTCTGTCATAACTTCAAATGGCCACTAAGCACTTGTCAGAAAAATATGTGACAGACAGACAGACCAACATAGATACATTCGCTATACAGTAGTTTCCATATATACATCAACGCATAATACCTGGAGAATAAATCAATGGCATACACATTTCCCAATCAATCAAAATTCAATCACCTATTTTTAACACCCAGTCTTGCTATTATTCATCAGTCTGTTTCTTTCTTTTCTCCACCCTCCCCTCTCTCTATCTCCCTCTCCTCTATCTATCCCTCTCCTCCTTGCTTTCTCCCCAGATCACATAGAATCAATTCCAGATCTGATCTCCTGATACTTTTCCTCGACACTTTGTTTGTAGCAGAATCGCCGGCTTTGGGAAGAACATAAAAGCTGCCCAAAGAGGACACCCTGCATTTTCTTTCAACATCTTCCGGTGCAAATTGGGTGCTCTGTGGTGGAGCTCCATTTTCTCTACCCCACTACGTTCCCCGCCCCCCGCCCCCCGGTCTGGAAAGAAGCCCATCCCTAGAAGCATCTATTTGCTCACTCACGCTAGACCAATGCGATACTCTTTGTATGTCACAACAAGCAAATCTGCATCCATTGGCTACGCCAAGGGTCCCCAAACTTGGCAACTTTAAGACTTGTGGACTTCAACTCCCAGAATTCTCCAGCCAGCTATGCTGGCTGGAGAATTCTGGGAGTTGAAGTCCACAAGTCTTAAAGTTGCCAAGTTTGAAGACCTCTGGGCTACGCCATTGTGTCTCTTTCCTGAATGGGTATTGCCCATGGTGGAACTGAGATGAAAAGGGCAGAATTAGACAACGAAAATTGGGCAAATGAACTTGGGATTGTTTTTGGTAGAAACAAGGGATGGATTTCTCCAAGAGGACCTAACTTTGTGGTCTTTGGAGCCAACCGAGGAACAAGAGGAAAAACTACAGGCAGCTGATAAAACAAACAAAACAACCCAGAAGGGCCTAGAATGGCAAAATGACCATGTGTAAGATTTAGTATGTGTTCAACTCATTGCACAGTCAAGAAAGATAAAATATGAAGTGGCAGATTATTAGATAGATGTTCATGTGGTTGAAGCACAGAAAAACATAGCTTTGTGTGTACATCTGGATGTCCTCCTGGTGTTGTGATGGTCAGATTGGGCTCACAATTTAGGAGCAGACTGAGTTCACTTTCAAAGAATTCCTAAAAGTTGCACCTGGAGGAGGCAGGACTGGAGTAATACTGGCCTCGTTACCTAGTTTATTTTCCTAAGTACCAGAACAGGAGTAGGCATCCTGCCTTGATTACTTTTATAATGAGCTCCGGGCAGTATACTCTCCCCCCCCTCCGAATGATCTTTTGAGGTGTGGCTGAGAAGGAGTGACTGGCCCCAAGTGACCCAGCCAGATGTGATGCTAAGAGGGGAACTAGAAATCCAGTCTGCTGCTTTCAAAGCCAACATTTGAAACTTAGACCAGATGGATGGTCTACCACGTCAGTTGACTCTAACCTCACTGAGAAATGGGATTTAGAACTTGGAACCCAGGGATGATGGCAGTTGGAGGAGGGGGCTTCCTATTGGTCCACTTGAGTAGCCCCCACCTGACAGGTTTCAGTTGTTACTAAGGGAATGGAGCAGTTTGAATTTAGCCAAAGAGAAGAGCAGACATACTTCATACATGGCTCTTCATTAGTTAGTCTAATTCAAGGTTTCAGGTCAATTCTGCGTTCCTGTATTGGAAAGGCTAGCAAAGAAATTTCTTTTTATTAGTGTCCTTGTTTTTTGAAATAGTAGGAAGTTATAGGTATATAGGTAGAGGGTTATAGATATATAGCGAGAGGGAATTTGGGGTTGGGTGGGTGGATAGTTAGGGTCATCTAAAGGGGCTGAGGTTTGGAGTAGGTTGACAAAGTTCTTGTTGTTTGTTTTCTTGTTTTGAAATAGTAAGTAGTAAACTAGAGGGAATTTGGGACTTGGTGGCAGTGGAGGGTGAGTAGTTAAATTAGGAAGATAATCGAAGGTTCATCGAAAGTAAAGCCAAAAAATGAACGAATGGCTCAGGATGTTCAAAATACCGAAGGTTCAGCAAAGCAAAGCAAAGGTAAACAGTCAGACAAAATCCTGGAATAGGGTTGGGCAATTAATTTTGCCACGGGGCCGCATGAGAAATTGGGATGGTTTTAGCAGTCCGGACTCAGTTCTACCCAATACTGTATATATGCTATTGCTATAAAAGAAAGAAAGAAAGAAAGAGGAAGGAAGGAAGGAAGGAAGGAAGGAAGGAAGGAAGGAAAGAGAGAGAGAGAGAGAAAGGACGGGAGGGAGGGAGGGAGAGAGAGGAAGGAGGGAAGGAAGGAAAGAAGGACGAAAGAAAGAAATTAGAAGAAAGGAAGGAAAGAGAAAGAGAGAGAAAGGGAGGGAGGGAGGTACGGGAGAGAGGAAGGAGGGAAGGAAGGAAAGAGAGAGAGAGAGAGAAAGGACGGGAGGGAGGGAGAGAGAGGAAGGAGGGAAGGAAGGAAAGAAGGACGAAAGAAAGAAATTGGAAGAAAGGAAGGAAAGAGAAAGAGAGAGAAAGGGAGGGAGGTATGGGAGAGAGGAAGGAGGGAGGGAGAGAGAGAGAAAGAAAAGAAGGATGGAAAGAAGGACGGAAGGAAGAAAGAAAGAAACAAAAGGGGAAGGAAGGAAGGAAGGAAGGAGAGAGAGAGAAAGGACGGGAGGGAGGGAGGGAGAGAGAGAAAGGAGGGAAGGAAGGAAAGAAGGAGGAAAGAAAGAAATTGGAAGAAAGGAAGGAAAGAGAAAGAGAGAGAAAGGGAGGTAGTGAGGTACGGGAGAGAGGAAGGAGGGAAGGAAGGAAAGAAGGAGAGAGAAAGGAAGGAAGAAAGGAAGGGTGGGAGGGAGGGGAGAGAAAGGAAGGAGGGAGGGAGAGAGAGAGAAAGAAAGAAAGAAAGAAAGAACCTTTGGGGCAACCATGACCTTGTATCCCTGAGTCTACACAACCTTAGGGTTAAGCAACCCAACCCTTGGGCGAGCGTCATCTGCAGACACCTGCGCCCCTATTCCAACGTTCGCGTGTGCCTATGCGTGCAAAAAGTCCTCCTGCTCTTGGCTCCCTTTTCACCTCTCCGTATGGTTCCTCCCGCAACTTCCCGCTTTGAAGAGAATGGACCGGTCAGCGATTAAGTCTGCCCGGGAGGAGGGAGGGATCAACACAGTGGCAGAGCCGGCCGCTCCTCCCTTCCCCGAACCAGCGCCGCTTCTCTCTCTTGGTGGCTCCTGCGGACTGGAAGTCGCCGTGCTGCGCCTTAAATGGACTTCACACTCCGGGAGCGAAGCTTCAGCCGTGCAAAGGGCCAGGCGGGGGTGGGGGTGCGGGGCGAGGTGGGCGGGGGCTGGGAAACCGGCAGGAAAAGGTGGCTGGAGAAAAGTTATCCCGGCCTTAAAACACCCGCGAGGGCTCCCTGCGTTGCCCGAGCGTCTGCTAACCAAAACGCCAGAAATCGAAGGTCAACGCTTAGCCAAAGTCCTAGAAATCAAAGGTCAGCGCTTAGCCAAACTCCCAGAAAGCAAAGGTCAGTTCATAATCCAAAGTCAAAAAAAGGAAGGTTAAGCTGCCAATCAAAATCCAGAAAAATAAGGCTAAGCAGTTAGCCCAAAGCCACAAAAACAACAATAGGCAGGTAGCCCAAAGTCACAAAAACAAAGCTGAGCATTTAAGCAAAACTCAATATATCAAATTTCAACCATTAGCCAAAATCCAAGAAAGCAAAGGTCAGCACTTAGCCAAAATTGAATAACTCAAAGCTCAGCAGTCAACCAAAAGTGAAGAAGTCACAGCTCAGCAGTCAACCAAAAGTCAAGAACAGGAAGAAAGACAGGATGAAATGGAACAGATAACTACTGGTGTAGGCATGGTGGCTGATTTTCATCAAAACCGTGCTGATTTTAACCAAGGTTCACATATATGTGTTAATAACATGGCCGTGTGTGTTTATGTGAATAATTGAACCTTGGTTAAAATCAACTCCATATTATGGCTAGAACTTTCATTCAAGAACTTCATTCTTTAGGCACTTTGGCTGTCCTTATTAGAACTAGGAAGCTAAGAAGGATTGGATAGGGTTACCTATGTGGAAGAGCATTTTTTAAAAACCCAAAAGCTTTTCCCACTCAACATAGGAAGAAAAGGTTGGAGTGAGTTTTGAGAGTTGCTTAACTATCTTTCAAAAATGTCCACCAGTGAGAGGCCTGTGAATGGCGGGAGCTTTCCTGCTAAAGAGGGATGCAAAAGGGTTCGTGATCGTTTTTATGTCCAATATTTTACATCTCTGACATTCAGAATAGAAAGACAAAAAGCATCTATTATAATAATAATAATAATAATAATAATAATAATAATAATAATAAATTACATCTCTTTTAGAAAGTGAAATGCATATTTCTTGGTTTTATTCATGAGAGGGATGTCTAATTCCATTCGTTTAGGGCAGTGATGGTAAACCTTTTTCTCCTTGGGTGCCGAAAGAGGGAGCATGCATGCTATCGCTCATGCGTGAGTGCCCACACCCATAATTCAATACACGGGGAGGGCAAAACAGCTTCTCCTGCCCCCCAGAGGCCCTGTGGAGGCCGTAAACGGCCTGAGTCCCAACTTCTGGTGGTCGCAGTAGCCTCTTGCTTCATCCTCCCCAGGCTCTTTGTAGCCAAAGGAGGGTAAAAACGTCCTCATCCATCCCCCCGGGGCCTCTCGGGAAGCCAAATATGCCCTCCCAGAGCCTCTGTGTGAGCCAAATATCAGCTGGCTGGCACATACATGCACATTGGAGCTGAGCTAGGGCAATGGCTCGTGTGCCAACAGATATGCCATCACTGGTTTAGGGAGTCTCATTATCACAAAAATGGGCCGCGATGGCTCAGTGGTTAAAGACGCTGGGTTTGTCAGCTGGACAGCTGACAGCTTGGGTTCGAGACCCGCATAGCACCTAATGGGAGAGCTCCCGTTACTTGCCTCAGCTCCTCTGCCCACCAAGCAGTTCGAAAGCATGCAAATGTGAGTAGATGAGTAAGTACCACTCTGGTGAGAAGGTGCCTCTGACATATAGCCAGGCAGGCCACACGTGCACAGACATTGTTTTCGGACAATGCTGCCTCCCTCGGTTAAAAAGGGAGATGAGCATCTCCCCTTTAGAGTCGGTCCCGACAGAACAGAGTAAATCTTGTGCTGCAGTTAATTATCATAAAGATGGAGAGCCCTGTTTGAAGGGGCAAAGGAATCGCCTGGAAATTCCAGGCAGCAAAATGTAAGTTTCTCACCACCCTTGTTTTTTATTTTGGTCTTTTCCTTCCGTTTCCTTATTGACATATCTGTGACTTTCCAGCCTGTGCTCTTTCATGAGGGATGCTGTCTCCTCTTGTCTTTTTACAGCCCAAAGGTGCCGAGGAAAAACCGGTTCCCATGGAGGAAGAGGATGAACTGGACCAAGCTACATTCAGAATTGTGAGTCTTCTCTAGGCACAAAAAGGGGGGGGAATCAAAGAGGGCTGGTCATCCACCCTACAAAATTTCCCTTTGACTCACGAGAGCAGCAGCTATTTAATTACAAAATCTGCTTACGTCTTCAGACTTCAGACTTTCTTTAGGACAGAACCAAATAAAACAGGAAGACGTACGATTACAATTGACCCCAGAATTTATGTTTGTTAAGTGGGAAATTAGCCAAGTGAGTTTTGCCCCCATTTTACGACCTTTCTTGATACAATTGCTAAGTGAATCGCTGCAGTTAGAAACGTGGTTGTTAAGGGAACCGCAATGACCACAGGACTCTCCTACCGCCATCAATAGGAAGCGGTTGCCAAGCGTCCGAATGTAGATCGCAGGACCCTCTGGATGCTGAGGAGGGTCATCGGTCCTTAGTTGAGAAAGCTGACATGCTGCCGAGCCAAACACCGGTCCTTGGCGTTTCCATCTCGACAGACAGTGACTTTTCCCACCACCAGTTTATCTCTCAAACAGGAGAATCAGCATGTTTGACTTGTCTCGGGAACAAAGAAAACTCTGGTGGCTGCCATCTTAGAAGGGGGCCCACAGCAGATCCCCTCCCCCAAATTCAAGCCCCCCCCCCCCCCGCCCAGCCTCCAAAGGTTTTCCTAAGTCAGGGTCTCTCTTCACTCGGCCTTTCTTCTGATGTGCGATTAATGCAGAACTTTGTTTTTTCTGTCCTCCAAGTGCAAAAAGCTGATGAAGCCGGTGAAAAAGTCACTGAAGAAGTTGGACAAACCAGACAAAGGACTTTCGGACCAAGAGCTGCTGGAGCAAACCCGGACTTGCCTACTTAATATCGGGGACCACATTATGGAGTGTGTGAAAATCCATATTGAACCAGATGTTTTGGACACATGGAAAACGTGAGCCCCACCCTCCCTCTCTCATGTTGCAGTCAAACCTAGGGGTCAGGAGTCTTTTTGAGTTTGGAGGTATAGGGAAGAAGAGGCTGAACCTGGGGATGGAATTAAAAGAGGAATCAGCCAAGAATCTCTACATAGCCACAAACAAACTAAGTCCAATTCCTGCTGAAATGCCACAAAGGAGATGCAGTCTCCAATTGTGCTGAATTCCTGTAAATTCATATTTTAGTCCAAACTGCCAGAAAACCACGGTACAGGCATCGGCAGTAGTTAAGAGAAGTGGCAGACTGGTTCATGCCATGCTTAGACCAAGATCTGCAGACTTTGGGAATCTTCGTGACTCAAGTTTGAAGCAAGACATTTTAGGAAGTAGAAGGAGTGTAAGAGGGGATTTTTGGCCCCAGAATAAAATACCCCTCCATCCTTGTTTGTTTGGGGCATCACTTTTCCCCGGCATGAAAAGTTTGGGCTTTTGGCCCAGTTCCTGTAGAGAAAATTTAAATGTATGTCTCTCTCCTTTCAGGAATCTATGGATTTATGTTTCGAAATTTATCGAATTTAACACCCAGAAATTGTACAAATTATACAAAAAGGCAAGCAGAAAGCGAGACCGGGAGCAGGAGGTAAGAACAGAGGCGTGTGTTTGTGTATGTTTGTGTTGTGCGGAAGAATGGAAGGGATCACAAATAGAGAAGGAAGGAAGGGGAACATCTTGCGCGGAAGAAACCCCCAGCAACTAGAGGAATTCTGCCTGAGATTTTTAGGTGGGATTGTGCTCTTTTCCTTGTCTTTCTCTTTTCTTTCTCTTCATCAAACCTTGATAGTGAAGACATCTTTGGTCACAAAGGAAGAGGTGGAGGATGGAAAACCTATTCTTTCTGTTTGTGTCTTTAATCCGTCCCTCTAGAAGAGGCCCTCTCCAGCTCAATCCCTCCTCCCCAGCCCCTGGTTTATAAGACCCCAACCATTGTTACTGCTGGCCTTTTGAGTTCTCTGACGATGTTGTCTTTCTGCTCGGCAGGAACCGAAGAAGAAGAAGCAGAAGGAGGAAGAGGAAGAAACGCAGCTTCACCCGGAAATTCCAGGGCCCAGCTAAGCTAGTGCCAGGTCTCTTGGCACCCTTCACCCCCTTCGCCCAAAGCCGCAGCCGCCAGGTCCTCCTCACTCAGCCAGGATGCACGGAGATGCCTACAGACAATACAACCAGCCACCTGGGGAACATTTCAGCCGCACAGGTGAGAGGTTTTCAGTCTGGTGCCTCTTTGCCTATTTACACTGTAGCTATCTCCAGGGCCGCCATCAGGGATTTTGGGGCCCAATACAGCCTAAGTGCCTGCCCTCCCCCGCCATTTTAAAACTACTGCCCCCCAAATCCCGTGCCATGCCACCATGGCCACACACCCTGGGCAAGCCCTCCTCCGGCCCTCTGAGGTCAAACACAGCCCTGATGTGGCCGTCAATGCAATTGAGTTTGACACCCCTGGCCTAGAGGCTAAATCCTATGACCAAGGGCTAAGAGAAGGAGTATGTTTAGCTCAACTAATAGAAAGCTGAGGGGGAATATAATAGTAGTTTCCCAATCCTTAAAGGGCTGCCACAGAGCAGATGGCATCTATTTATTCTCCATGCCACCTGAAGATAGTACAAGAAGCAATGGGTGGAACCTCACCAAGAAGAAATGCAATCTGGAAATAAGGAAAAACCTGGGACTGGGCGGCATAGAAATAAATAAATAAATAAATAAATAAATAAATCCCTTCTTTTTTATTAAAAGAAATTAATACCGTATATACTCGAATATAAGTCGATATTTTCAGCACAAAAATGTGCTGAAAAATCCAACCTCGACTTATACTAGAGTCACTGACTTTCACTGACCTGAAAACTGTCTCAAAGCTCCAATGTGAAAGGCAGGGAGGAAAGAAACCTCATGGCTGGCAACAGGAGGGTTTTTTTTCTTTCTGCTCTTGCTACCCCTGAGCTGCCTGATTGGCAGCAGGCTGAACCAATCACAGCTCCTTCTCTACACAGAAAGGAGGCACTGAGAGAGCTATGTGATTGGCAGCAAGCTGTACCAATCACAGCTCCTCCTCTACAGGAAGCACTGGGGGAAGGGGCGGGAGGGTTGAAGAGACTTTTAGAAGGAAGGAACCAAGGCTTTCTCTTCTGATCAAGCCAGCAACAATATTTTACAAGTAAATAAAATGTACAAGTAAAATGTAAGTTACCCATTTAAATTTGATTAACAGGATAGGTTATTTTGTAAGAAAATGTTGCTTAAAGTGGGGATAACTCTGTGTAATTAAACTTTTTCTTCCAACTATACTTATCCTACCCAAGAGGATTGTTAACGCTGACTTGTATAAAACAATACAAAGGTTAGGATAATATAATAGTATGAATTTTGTCATTAATCATTTGTTCTACGTAATTAATATGAATAGATTTACCTATATCATGTAGAAGAAAGATTTTACAGTTAATGATTGAGTAACCGCCAATTGTTATTTACTGATCTATTGAGATAGTAATAATGATTTTAACTTATGAAACACGTTTTAAATGGAAAATCTGAATATTTATCACATGGAAGTTTGATTTAAGCAATTGTTTTGAAAGAATATATGAAATTCCAATTATTAAGAAAATTATAATGATATTGTAATGAAGATTAAGATAACAGGTTTTAAGATTAAGATAACATTCCTAAAGATATTTTAAGAGGTTTTTGGAATTAAAAAAAAAGAAAGATTTTGGAAGGGGAGGAAGAAAGATGCAATAAATGAAAAACATTTTGGAAGGGAAAAAGTTATATAATATAATAATAACAGGGTTGGAAGGGACCTTGGAGGTCTTCTGGTCTAACCCCTTGCCTAGGCAGGAAACCCTACACTACTTCAGACAAATGGGTATCTAACATCTTCTTAAAAACTTCCAGTGTTGGAGCATTCACAACTTTTGGTGGCAGGCTGTTCCACAGATTCATTGTTCCAACTGTCAGGAATTTTCTCCTTAGTTCTAAGTTGCTTCTCTCCTTGTTTAGTTTCCACCCATTGCTTCTTGTTCTGCCCTCAGATGCTTTGGAGAATAGGTTGACTCTTTCTTCTTTGTGGCAAACTCTGAGATATTGGAAGAATGCTATCATGTCTCCCATGGTTCCTTTTTTCTTTAAATTAGATATACCCAGTTCCTGCAACCGTTCTTCATATGTTTTTTTATTCTCCTACAAAAACAATTTTAAGAAGCTACAATAGAAGAATATTCCACTTTTATAAGTTACCAATAGCCACTGTATTTTCCACCCTGGACTTATATTCAAGTCAATAAGTTTTCCCAGTTTTTGTGGCAAAAGTAGGTGCCTCGGCTTATAATTGGGTCAGGAGTCTTTTTGAGTTTGGAGGTATAGGGAAGAAGAGGCTGAACATGGGGATGGAATTAAAAGAGGAATCAGCCAAGAATCTCTACATAGCCACAAACAAAGTCCAATTCCTGCTGAAATGCCGCAAAGGAGATGCAGTATCCTTTGTGGCATTAATTAATTAATTAAATAAATAAATAAATCCCTTACTTTTTTTAATTAAAATAAATTAATGCCGGTAATTAAAAAAACCCAAAATCCATTACTATTAAAACTAAAACAACCAGCAAAACTATTAATAAAAACAGGTGAGGGCTGGGGGTTTTTCTCTGTTATTATTTAAGTGCTTTTACCATATGCTTTAAATCAAGAATCACCTCTCTCTGTTTCTCTCACTTTCCTGTCATTCTCTGCCTCAATCATTTTCTCATTTCTCTTTTTTTCTCCCTTTTTTCTATCATTTCTCTCTCTCTTCCTTCCACTCTTCTCTCTCTCTTTCTTCCTCTCTCATCTCTCTTTCTTTCTTTCTCTCTTTCTCTATCTTGCTTTCTTCCTCTCTCTCACTCCCTCTCTCATCTTTCTTTCTCTTTCTCTATCTTGCTTTCTTCCTGTCTCACTCTCTTCCTTCCTCTCATCTCTCTCTCTTTCTTTCTTTCTTTCTCTCTCTTTCTCTATTTCTCCCCCTCTTGCTCTCTCTCTTTTTCTCACTTTCCCTCTCTTGTTTTCTTTCTCTCTGTCTCTTGCTTTCTCTCTCTCACTCTTTCTTGTTTTCTTTCTCTCAGCCTTTCTCTCTCTCATTCTCTCTCTCTTGCTATCACTTTCTCTCCCCCCTCTTTTTCTCTCTCTCTCTTTCTCACTTTCTATCTTGCTCTGTCGCTCTGTCTTTCGTTCTCCGGAGGCTAGCGAAAATGATTTTCAATGTCGGGCGCACGGGCTGGCGCACGCTCTCCCCATCGCCCTGCCAGCCCGCCCGGAACATTCAAAGTAAGAAAAACCTTCGCTCTTACTTTGAATGTTCCGGGCAGGCTGGCAGGCCAATGGGGAGAGCGTGTGCCGGCCCGTGCGCCCGACATTGAAAATCGCCTTCGCCGGCCCCCGCTGTGAGAACGCCTGCCCCGCCTCTCCTGCAGCGGAGGAGCAAGAGAGGTGGATCGGGCGTGCGTGCGAGGGGCAGTGGCAAGTATCCAGGGGCGCGAGAGAGCTAGAGGTGCGGGGGGGGCGGCCGCTGCTTCGTGCGCGCCCTTGGAAAAGGGTGCTCGGTGGGGCGTTTTGGTGTGCGCTGGCGCAGCCTACAGGGAACGGTGCTGGGCACAATGACTACTGCGGGCGCCAGGGGGCCGGCACACGGTGGCGGGCCAAAACCGGCCCCCCCATTTTTCAATTTGGCTGGGCCCCTGATGCCAGTACCAGTAGTACTGGCCTATCGGCGGCCCTGGCTATCTCTCTCTAGAAGTTACTATACAAAAAAAAAAAATCACAATTCTCTACCTACTATTCTCTTTTTTCTTTTTCTTTTTTTATTATTTTTCATAAAAAACAAACAAATACATACAAACAATGAACATAAAGTGGGGGTGTGTTTCCCCCGCTTCTTATGAAAGTATACATTCAAATATAGAAAAAGAATACATAATTAAATATATGTTAACTATTATATAGAGAAAAAAAAAATTAATAAATTTGAATTAAAGTTTACAAATCTTAATATGGGTGTTAGGTAGGGTTAGTATAACATAATTACCAAAGAAAAAATACCTTTAATATAATCCTAATTACTATAGTAAAGTAGTATCAAACCTTCAGTCCAAACAGTAAAGCTAAATTCAACTATTATACTTCGAAAATCTTGGTATGTTGCTTATACTTATACATACATTACTATATCATAATCATCAAAAAGTCCTTTTAAACTAATATTAATATTATTATCACCTAGGTAAAAAACTAATACAAAAAAAAAAGATAAAAAAAACAACCACTAGCAATATATCTTATTTTTTCTTATCTATCCATTTGTAAACATTGTTCCATGTTTCGTAAAATTTAGTATCCTCTTGATCGTTTAATCTTCTTGTCATCATATCCATTTCAGCGCAATCTAATATCTTAGCTATAACCTCTTCTTCCTTGGGGATTTCCTCCCCTTTCCAGTTTTGCGCATATATTATTCTAGCCGCAGTTAATATGTGTATAATTAAATAAAAAATTTCTTTCTTATAGATCTGGTTTGTGACGCCTAATAAGTAAAATTCCGGGGTATTATCTATATCTTGCTTTGTTATTTCTTTTAATATTTTTTCAATCATCTTCCAATATATTTTTGCTTTGCCACATGTCCACCATTGATGATAATAAGTTCCTATATCCTTCTTACATTTCCAGCATATTGGGGATGTTTTGGGAAACATTTTTGCTATCCTATTTGGTGGGAGATGCCATCTATAAAACATTTTGATTTGGTTTTCTTTTAGAGAAACTGATTTAGTCATTTTCCAATTATTAATCCACACTTTCTCCCATGTGTCTATGTCTATTTCCTTACCAATATTTCTACACCATCTTATCATAGTATCTTTTAAAGTCAACTCTATATTTTTATGAGCAATAAGTAGTTTATATATTTTCCCTATCATTTTTGTGGAGTTAGTGGTTATTAAAGTAGTTAAAGGATTCTTACTTTTATTAAAAATGTAAAGAGTTTTATCCTTCTGATATCTAGATCGGATCTGGGCGTAGTGCCACCAATCTATTATTATCCCTTCTTCTTGTAGTTCAATTCTAGATTTAAGCTTCATCTGATCATTTAATAGTTCTTTATATCTATAAGTCATTTTCTTGTCCTTTATAGACTTTGGATGCGTTATTGCTTCTAAAGGAGCTAACCAATCTGGGATGCTTAAGAAATGATTCTTCTTTATGTCTTTCCATACTTCTAATAAGTATTTCCTTAGTGTATGCCTTTTAAAATATGAATGGTTTTTGTCCTTATCATACCATAAAAATGCGTGCCATCCAAGCATTAGATCATGTCCTTCTAGGTCAAGTGTTCTTTTATTATCTAAGATTATCCAATCTCTAAGCCATGTTAATGCAGCGGCCTGATAGTATAGTTTCCAATTTGGAAGGCCAAATCCTCCTCTTTCTTTGATATCTTCTAAACAATTCATTTTTATCCTTGCTTTTTTACCTTGCCATATAAATTTTTTAACTAAGTTTGTTAAGGTTTTTAAAAAGATACCCCCTGGGTTTATTGGTATTGTCTGAAAAAGAAATAAGACCTTGGGTAAAATGTTCATCTTGATTGTTGCAATTCTTCCTAAGAAAGATATTTTCAAATTATTCCACATTGCTAAGTCTTTTTTAATTTCTGCTAGTAATTTCATATAATTATCATTTTTTAATGTTATTGTTTTCGCTGTTAAATTTATTCCTAAATATTTTACCTTTTTTACAGTCTTTATTCCAGAAATACTTTCTAATTTAGTTTCTAGTGTTTTATTCATATTTTTGGTCAAGTAATGTGTTTTGCTTTTGTTTATCTTTAAACCTGCTACGTTTCCATATTGTTCAATGGTTTGTAGTAAGGTAGGAACTGTTGTAGTCGGTTCTTCAATTATAAACATTAGATCGTCTGCAAAGGCCTGGAGTTTGTAGGTTTCATCTCCTACGGTTAAACCTTTTATTTTGGGGTCCGCTCTTATTTTAATTAATAAGGTTTCAAGGGTCATAATAAATAACAATGGTGATATAGGACATCCTTGGCGAACTCCCTTATTTATGTCAAGTATTGGTAATTGACTGTTATTCAATATTATATTCGTTGTTTGTTTTGAATATATGGTATCTATTAGGTTAACAAATTTTGGGCCAAATCTCATTTTATTTAATTGCATTTTTATAAATATCCAATTAACGTTGTCGAAGGCTTTTTGAGCGTCCAAAAACATTAAAGATGCCGTCTTGTCTGGGTGTTGTTCATAGTACTCTAGTATATTTATTACAGTTCTAATATTATTTTTAATTTGTCTCCCTGGAAGAAACCCATTTTGGTCTTGGTGTATTATTCCATTTATAACTCTTTTGAGTCTCTCTGCATAAATGGCAATAAAGATCTTATAATCTACATTTAATAATGATATAGGCCTATAATTTTTAATTTTTTCTGGTTCTGTACCCTGTTTATGTATTAAGGTTGTCAGTGATTCTGACCAAGATTTGGGGATTTTTCCCTCAAGTCTACATAAATTAAAAGTTTCTAACATATGGTTTCTTATTGTTTCGTTGTCTATCTTGTACCATTCTGCAGGTATGGCATCTGGGCCTGTGGCCTTGTTGCTTTTCTGTTTTTTAATTGTTATTAGGAGTTCCTCCATTGTTATTGGTCCATCCATGGTGGCCTGTTGATCTTCTGTTATTTGTGGTAAATTTGAAGCCTCTAAATAGTTAAAACTTCATCTTCAATAACATGATCTTTAGCATATAATTCTTTATAAAAATTATACACAATGTCTGCCTTACCTTCTGTGTCATATTTTATTTTACCATCTTTATCTTCTAATTTTTGGATTAATTTTGATTGACTCTGTTTTCTAAGTTTATACGCTAGCCATCTGCCAGGTTTATTTGCATGTTCAAAATATTGTTGCTTTGCTCTTTTGATCTTTTCAGTTAGTTGGTTTTGTTCTATAACTCTAATTTTATGTTTAATTACATTTATTTCTGTCTTTAGATCTCTGTTCTTAATGTGTTGCTGCGATAAGGATTCTAATTGTTTTAGTTCATTTGTTAATTGTAAGTACTCTAATTTCTTTTCCTTATTGTGTTTTGCTGTATAGGATATTGTTAAACCTCTTATATACGCTTTAACTGTATCCCATAAGTTCTGTGGAGTAGTGTCTGATGTTTTATTAATTTCAAAAAATATTTTTAATTCCTTTTCAATCCAATCCTTATATTTCTTATCATTTAATATATACCTATTCATCCGCCAGTTGTTCTGTTTATTATTCATCGTCATATAGACCACTATTGGGTTATGATCAGCCCATGTATTAACGTCTATCTCGACCTCTCTTATTTGTTCTGCCACCGTTTTTGGTGCCCATAACATGTCAATTCTCGTCCAAATTTTGTGAGGATTGGAGTAAAAGGTAAATTGCCTTTTGTGAGGGTGTCTTTCCCTCCAAATGTCGCTTAGTAATAATTCCGCTTTCATTTTTTGAAAAGTACTAGGTAGCAAATTTCTTCTTGTTTTTTTGCCTTTTCCCCTTTTTTTATTACCTCCCCCTCCTGAGTGGTCTAATTGTCTATTCGCGATAGCATTGAAGTCACCTATTATCAATAAATTATCAATAGCTAAATCTATTATTATTTGGTGTAAATTTTTATAAAATGTCATTTGGTCTTCATTGGGAGCATAAATAGAAACAACCACTAGAGGTCTAGGTTCAATATCTACTTGTACAATCAATATCCTACCCTCTTTATCCTTATATATTTGTTTGGAATTTATAGAATTCTTGACATACATCACTACACCTCTTTTTTTTTGGTCTGCTAATGCAGCATACATTTTTCCAATTTTGGGATTCAACAGTAATTTTTGGTTATCTTTTTTAATATGAACTTCTTGTAGTATTGCAATCTGAACATTTTGGTTTCTAATTTTAGAAAAAATTTGCTTCCTTTTTCTTGGTTCGTTAAGTCCATTAACATTTACAGAAAAGATTTTTAAGTCTTTATTCGTTGTCATTTAATGGGTTTTTTGGTTTCTCGCTGAGGTTGAACTCTTCTAGCACCTTGGTCCTGCTCTATTACTTGGGCAGTTGCCCCCAAGTTTTCTTCTTGCTGAGTTGGTAATTTTTCCCCTGGTTGCTGTTGAACTAGTTGTAGTTGGACCACTTGTTGCTTACTTGCGTAGTCGGAGTGGCCCAAACCACTCTGTTCAAGAAAGTACATGGCTTGTTCTACGTTTTCCAGTTTGTACCTTGTAGAACGCCATGTCAGAGAAAGTCCTTGTGGAATAAGCCAACGGTAAGTAATGTTTTCTTTGATCAAAATTTTAGTTAGAAAGTGATAATCTCTTCTGTTTTCTCTGACACTTCTTGGAACTTGCTTTAGTATCTTTATTTCTACTCCCTGACGTTGGGGCGGGGAGTTTCTTGAATGATGAAGTATCTCATCTCGCAACGCCTTTCTTGTAAACTTAATATGTATCTCTCTTGGGAGGTTGTGCCGACGGATATAGCTATTCGAGATTCTGTATACTTCATCGATTTCTCTCTGTAAAGCTATGGGGTCCTCTTGGAGTATAGCTCCAATAATTTCCGCCATAGTCGCTTTTAAGTCTTCATCTTTTTCCTCTTTTATATTCTGAAATCGAAGTCCGTACGAAGCTCGTTGCATCTCCAGCTGGATAATAGATTCATCATATCTTCTGTATCTCTCATCGGCTCTCCCTTCAAGATAATCCATTCTTTTCTCATTTTTATCAGATTGTTCTTCAACTTTTTTAACTCGGTCGTCACTTTCTTGAAGTGTTTGTTGGATCTGCTTTATCTGGTCTTTCATCTCACCCATATCAGCTTTCATTTGGGCCATCTCCACTTTAAATTCTGCCAAGTCAGCTTTTATGGCTTCTCTTTGTTGTGTTGCCTCCTCCTTTATGGCTTCTCTTTGTTGTGTTGCCTCCTCCTTTATGGCCTCTCTTTGTTGAGTGGCGTCTTCTTGTGATTTGACCATGAAGTCCTTCAAAGTGTTCAAAGTCTCATGTATAGTTGCAAGATTGGACTGCATTGTTTTGTCTTTGTCTTTGTCTTTGGTAGACATGGTTAACACTTGATGCGAAGGAGAAGAATGCGGTGACACTTGTGGAGATAGGGTAGTTGGTGTAGTTTGTTTTTTTGTTGTTTTAACAAGGGTTGAGGTGTGGGACATTATCAAATTAGAATCCACTATTTCAAATTTTAAGGTTAGTTTCAATTTTATATGTAGTGAAAAGGAAAAAAAATTACTATAAATTCCAAATCTGTTCAATGTATTTTGTTTCCCTTATAATATGGCTATACCAATTCAATAACAATTCAATTAATAACAGAATTCGAAAAAAAGAAGGGAGAAGAAAGAAAAGGAAAAAGAAATATTATTATTTAGTGCCACAGAAAAAAAGAACAGGTATTAGCCTTTTCAAGTAAAAGGAAGACAAAAAGTAAAAGAAGGGAAGGAATATCAACTATATGTAGAAAACAAAAGAAAAAAAGTTGGAGGAGAAACTTTAGGAGGAGGGAAGAAAAAAGAGAAGGGGAAAAAAATGAAGTAAAAAGAGTTGTTCAAAAAGAAAAGGAAGGAGGGTAATATTTTAGTTCAACTATTTAGAATAGAGCAGGAACCCAAGGTTTATTAACAATGCATATAGTTCAAACCAAACTTCTTCTAGTAATAGAAATGTCCAAGAATAGGGAAGAAAGTCAAAGAAAAATCAGGAAAAAAAACCAGATAATTATTCAAAGACACAATAACAGTATTGTATACTTAAGTTCTTCTTATAAATCCTGTAGTTTTGCTAGGAAGTAGAGATGAAAATCCAAATCTCAAAGGGTAAAGTTATATTTGATTTCAATTCAAAATTCAAAGAGTAAAACAAATCCAAGGCTTGCTTGTGTTCAAAATGAAGTCAGTTTATTTTCCAAATTCAAGACAGGAACAAAGAAACAGATCCCAAGATGGAGTCAAGTTAATTTCCGTGCAGCAGGCAGATGTTAAACCAAAGAGTTCTCAGCAAATAATCCAAAAGGTGTCAGCAAATAATCCAAAAGGCTCAGCAAGTATTCCAAATAGGTTAATCCAACAATAAGTAATCCAAAAAAGAAGTGATTTCAATCTCTTCTAGATTCCATTTAGTTCATAATTATTAAGTTATTTCATGTTGTGAAAAGGAGCAGCAGAAGAAAAAAAAAGGCAGCAAGACTGTGTTCCTCCGCTTCAAAAATTAAGTCCAGAACATTATGATTTTAAAAGTCTATCAACAACAAATTCTGATCATCACTAGGAATTTCCTTTAGCAGTTAAAATTTTCTAAATAGTCATGTCAAATTTAAACTATTTTGTTAAACCATAAAGTCAGAAAATTATTTTATAGGTTCCAAAGTTCACGTTCAAGATGGAAAAGTAAAAGTGAAAAAAAGAATTAGGTCCGGCTGTTATTTGCGGATGAGTTTAAACAAGAAAAAACTTTCAGTTTCGCCCTAGAGGAAAAAAAAAAACTTTTACTTAGAACTTTTACGATCTTCTGGCTTTAAACACGAAACACAATGGAGATTTTTACCTTAGGTCCTTTCTCTGCTATATTCTTTTTCAATGTAGATGTAGATATTTATACTTTCGCTTCTTTGATTTTTGTTCTTCCCGCTGAGTGAGGGGAGAAAGCGCTGGCCGGTCCTCTTAATCAAAGAGGAGCGGTTCTCCCGTCTCCGAAGCTGCGGGGCGAACCGCTGCCTCCGGAGTCCTGGTGATGGGTCCTCGGGCAGAGGAGAGCCCCCTGTTCATGGATCGGGCCATCCGGGCCCGATCCGATCGCAAATGCGACCTTCGGAGGGGGTAGAAAGGATTCGCCTGGCAGAGCCCTGCCAGACACGTCCCGCCGCGATCTCCACCAAACAGTTAATGATTGAGTAACCGCCAATTGTTATTTACTGATCTATTGAGATAGTAATAATGATTTTAACTTATGAAACACGTTTTAAATGGAAAATCTGAATATTTATCACATGGAAGTTTGATTTAAGCAATTGTTTTGAAAGAATATATGAAATTCCAATTATTAAGAAAATTATAATGATATTGTAATGAAGATTAAGATAACAGGTTTTAAGATTAAGATAACATTCCTAAAGATATTTTAAGAGGTTTTTGGAATTAAAAAAAAAGAAAGATTTTGGAAGGGGAGGAAGAAAGATGCAATAAATGAAAAACATTTTGGAAGGGAAAAAGTTATATAATATAATAATAACAGGGTTGGAAGGGACCTTGGAGGTCTTCTGGTCTAACCCCTTGCCTAGGCAGGAAACCCTACACTACTTCAGACAAATGGGTATCTAACATCTTCTTTAAAACTTCCAGTGTTGGAGCATTCACAACTTTTGGTGGCAGGCTGTTCCACAGATTCATTGTTCCAACTGTCAGGAATTTTCTCCTTAGTTCTAAGTTGCTTCTCTCCTTGTTTAGTTTCCACCCATTGCTTCTTGTTCTGCCCTCAGATGCTTTGGAGAATAGGTTGACTCTTTCTTCTTTGTGGCAAACTCTGAGATATTGGAAGAATGCTATCATGTCTCCCATGGTTCCTTTTTTCTTTAAATTAGATATACCCAGTTCCTGCAACCGTTCTTCATATGTTTTTTTATTCTCCTACAAAAACAATTTTAAGAAGCTACAATAGAAGAATATTCCACTTTTATAAGTTACCAATAGCCACTGTATTTTCCACCCTGGACTTATATTCAAGTCAATAAGTTTTCCCAGTTTTTGTGGCAAAAGAAGGTGCCTCGGCTTATAATTGGGTCAGGAGTCTTTTTGAGTTTGGAGGTATAGGGAAGAAGAGGCTGAACATGGGGATGGAATTAAAAGAGGAATCAGCCAAGAATCTCTACATAGCCACAAACAAAGTCCAATTCCTGCTGAAATGCCGCAAAGGAGATGCAGTATCCTTTGTGGCATTAATTAATTAATTAATTAAATAAATAAATAAATAAATAAATCCCTTACTTTTTTTAATTAAAATAAATTAATGCCGGTAATTAAAAAAACCCAAAATCCATTACTATTAAAACTAAAACAACCAGCAAAACTATTAATAAAAACAGGTGAGGGCTGGGGGTTTTTCTCTGTTATTATTTAAGTGCTTTTACCATATGCTTTAAATCAAGAATCACCTCTCTCTCTGTTTCTCTCACTTTCCTGTCATTCTCTGCCTCAATCATTTTCTCATTTCTCTTTTTTTCTCCCTTTTTTCTATCATTTCTCTCTCTCTTCCTTCCACTCTTCTCTCTCTCTTTCTTCCTCTCTCATCTCTCTTTCTTTCTTTCTCTCTTTCTCTATCTTGCTTTCTTCCTCTCTCTCACTCCCTCTCTCATCTCTTTCTTTCTCTTTCTCTATTTTGCTTTCTTCCTGTCTCACTCTCTTCCTTCCTCTCATCTCTCTCTCTTTCTTTCTTTCTCTCTCTTTCTCTCTTTATCCCCCTCTTGCTCTCTCTCTTTTTCTCACTTTCCCTCTCTTGTTTTCTTTCTCTCTGTCTCTTGCTTTCTCTCTCTCACTCTTTCTTGTTTTCTTTCTCTCAGCCTTTCTCTCTCTCATTCTCTCTCTCTTGCTATCACTTTCTCTCCCCCCTCTTTTTCTCTCTCTCTCTTTCTCACTTTCTCTCTATCTGTCTTTCGTTCTCCGGAGGCTAGCGAAAGTGATTTTCAATGTCGGGCGCACGGGCTGGCGCACGCTCTCCCCATCGCCTTGCCAGCCCGCCCGGAACATTCAAAGTAAGAAAAACCTTCGCTCTTACTTTGAATGTTCCGGGCGGGCTGGCAGGCCGATGGGGAGAGCGTGTGCCGGCCCGTGCGCCCAACATTGAAAATCGCCTTCGCCGGCCCCCGCTGTGAGAACGCCTGCCCCGCCTCTCCTGCAGCGGAGGAGCAAGAGAGGCGGATCGGGCGTGCGTGCGAGGGGCAGTGGCAAGTATCCAGGGGCGCGAGAAAGCTAGAGGTGCGGGGGGGGGGGCGGCCGCTGCTTCGTGCGCGCCCTTAGAAAAGGGTGCTCGGTGGGGCGTTTTGGTGTGCGCTGGCGCAGCCTACAGGGAACGGTGCTGGCCACAATGACTACTGCGGGCGCCAGGGGGCCGGCACACGGTGGCGGGCCAAAACCGCCCCCCCCATTTTTCAATTTGGCTGGGCCCCTGATGCCAGTACCAGTAGTACTGGCCTATCGGCGGCCCTGGCTATCTCTCTCTAGAAGTTACTATACAAAAAAAAAAAATCACAATTCTCTACCTACTATTCTCAGTTACAATACTCAGCTACAAGTCTCCAGCCACAATATTCTTCAGCCACCACAAGCAACACTAAACCACAACCCGCTGTATCTTCAAAAGACACACCTATGCAAAGCTGCTTTAGGGTATATACTTTGGTCAACCAATCAGATTACTTTACAATCTGCACATTCATCGTGACTGAAGAGTTTTACATTGTTAAAGTCATTACAATGATTACAGCTCTTCTCTCTGCAATTTGGAATATTACGTCAGGTAGGGCCCGATCCTGACCAACTCTGGATGGGCTGTTCCTGCTATGGAGACTTTGATGGCTCTGTTATTGTTTCCCCTCCTCCTTTTTCTTATTTTCTTCAAAAAGAGACAATAAAAACCAGATGAATAGTAGACAAAGGGAGAAGTACAGATTACAAAGTCCACGTGGGCTTCTTGGGAAAGACTGCTAGCTTCTTCCCCTTCCTTGTCTTGCAGGACGAAGGGAATGGCAGCAAAACCGCCAATTTAATCCCAGTTGGAATGTCTATTCAGTGCAGGGCAGGAACCGACACTACCCGCACGAGCGTCGCTGGCAGGAAAATACCAGGAATGTGGCACAACGGGAGCAGCACTGGAGCTCAAGACACGCTGGAAATAACCAGCCTAGCACCAGCGTGCGTCAAAAGCGCCACTATGAGGAGTACGGCAGAGCGTGCTGTTACCAGGGACCTGTGGAATACAGGTGAGGGGCTAAGCAGGCCATTCGGCTAGTCCGTGTGGCATCTGCAGGAGTCAGCATGCCAAAAGCAAGGAATGGTGGTTGTCACAAAGATCATGGAAGGGAGATTGCAGGGACTACTAGAACTGTAGGGTTGGGTTAGGCTCTCCCTACCCTCTTACAACAGCAATACTCCAAAGAGTATTCTTTGAGTACCAGGAATAGTTGTGGGAGGTAAATATGTCTAGCCCAGTGATGCTGAACCTATGGCAGGGGTGCCACAGATGGCACGTGGAGCCATATCTATTGGCATGAGAGCCGTTGCCCTAGCTCAGCTCCAATGTGCATGTGTGCGCCGGACAGCTGATTTTTGACTTACACAGAGTCTCTGGGAGGGCGTTTTTGGTTTCCAGAGGGATGGGGAAGACCTTTTTACCCTGCCTTGGATCCAGGGATGCCTTTGGAACCTGGGGAGGATGAAACACGAGCCTACTGGGCCCACCAGAAGTTGGGAAACAGGCCGTTTCCAGCCTCCAGAGGGCCACCAATGGGCAGGAGAAGCTGTTTTCGCCCTCTCCAGGCATTGAATTATAGGTGTGGGCATTCATGCGTGTGTGATTGCGCATGCACACTCTCTTTTGGCACTCGGGGGGAAAAAAGGTTCACCATCACTGGTCTAGCCTATGGATGTGGCTCATTAAAAGAGATCCAGCTTAGAAATAAGGAGAAATTTCCTGACAGCGAAAGCAATTAAGCAGTCAAATAACTTGTCCGCTGGGGTTATGGGTGCTCCATCGGTAGAGGCTTTCAAAAATAAGATGAACAGCCATTTGACTGGCATGGTATAAGGCTTCTGCCTTGACCAGGGGTTGGACCAGAAGATCTCTAAGGTCCTTTCAACCCTATGAATCTATGATGTGTCACAACCTTTCTTTCATTTTTTCTTAACAATCTTGCATATTCCTTCATCGGAGGGATCTCTGCACCACTCAGCCACCTTCTAGGTGTGCATTGTGAGTGTTGCCCCTTCTTTGTAAGCGTGTGTGATATCATGACCCACAATACAAAGTGTGTAGGCTTGTGCTCCAACTCTGCCATTCTCCATCTTCTTTCCTTCCTCTGGTGTCTAGATACTGCTGAAGTGGGTTGATAGTCTTGTAAGCATGTCTGATAGTCTTGTTCTCTTCCATTCCTTTGGCACCAGAGGGAGTGAAGCATCCCAAGATCTAGATAGGGTCATTTGCCTCTTCTGTTGAACTGAATGCTTTGAATTCTTCTTCTTTCTCCTCTAGATACCCTTTTGAACCAAAAAAGCAAAGATTGGGTGAATTCCGTGCCCAAAGTTACCAAGATTATAGGAGCACGTCCAATGATAGAGCTCCCCCAGGTTATCGTGGCCAAGGGACATCAGGCCATTACCGACCTTTCCATCAAGGGCAACCACCACGTCTGTATTAAATTTTTAAGATGCTTTATTTTAGATTGTTGTAGATTAAAAAATGAGTTTTTTCAACAATTTGAATTTCTGTGTCTCTTTCCACCCCACTCCATCCAGCAGTGGTCCCTGAGGTAGCTGATGCTTTTTGGTTTGTATTCTCCCCCTTCAACCCAGTCCTAGTTTGGGACGCGGGCCTTTGCTTCCAGCCATCGCTTCATTCAAGGGTTCCTTTCTACATCTACCTGTCACCTACATTTACCTCCTTCACTCCTGAGTTCCTTCCCCCTGCGAGCTTCCCCAACACCAATCTGGCCTATAGTTGGGTTGAAGCAGACTTGGGATTTTGAATTCCAGCTGTCACTCGCTGCTCCAGCCGAAGGCCCACACATTTATTCCTGCCAGATGCCGTCTGCGAGGTAGGGGGAAGTGGGATGAGGCCTGGCTTGGAGAAGATTGGCATCCTGATGGATGGTCGTAATGCGGAGCGAGGTCGGGCAGGCCTTAGCTCCGGCAGCTGTGGCCTCTAATTGAGATCTGGCCCTGGACACCGTTCGTAGTTGGCCCAGCCCTCCCAAATGAATCCCTGGCCTTTCCTTGACCAGGCTGGCTTTTTCAAGCCTTCCTTTTGGAGCCTGTCGAATGGCCAAGGGATCGTGGCCGCGACGTTAGGCTACAGACATAAGGCTTCATTCAGGAGCTCCGGCTTTCTATCGATCGCTGCCTTAATCCACGCCAATAAAAGGGCGCTCCTCGTCTCACCATTGGCAGTCATTAAGCGAATGGCACAGTTGTTAAGCGAAGTTGTTAAGAGAAGAAGTGGAAGTGATGTGCCAGTGCCTGGAGGCTGTTGGGGTCTGGATGGGTGTGAACAGACTCAAACCCAACCCTGACAAGACGGAGTGGCTGTGGGTTTTGCCTCCCAAGGACGATTCCATCTCTCCGTCCATTACCCTGGGGGGGAATTATTGACCCCCTCAGAGAGTGTCCGCAACATTACAGCACCATCTATGAGCTGTGGTGAGGAGGGCATTTGCCCAGGTTCTCCTGGTGCACCAGTTGCGGCCCTACATGGACAGGGAGTCACTGCTCACAGTCACTCATGCCCTCATCACCTCGAGATTGGACTACTGCAACGCTCTCTACATGGGGCTACCTTTGAAAAGTGTTCAGAAACTTCAGATTGTGCAGAATGCGGCCGCGAGAGCAATCATGGGCCTTCCCAGATACACCCATGTCTCATCAACACTCCGCAGCCTGCACTGGCTGCCGATCAGTTTTTGGTCACAATTCAAAGTGTTGGTTATGACCTATAAAACCCTACATGGCATCTGACCGGAATAACTCCGGGACCGTCTACTGCCACACGAATCCAAGCGGCCGATTAGGTCCCACAGAGTTGGCCTTCTCCAGGTTCCGTCAACTAAACAATGTCGTCTGGCGGGACCCAGGGGAAGAGCCTTCTTTGTGGTGGCTCCGGCCCTCTGGAACCAACTCCCCCCAGAGATCAGAACTGCCCCCCCACCTCACCTTTCGTTAGTTGTTGAAAACTCACCTTTGCCGCCAGGCATGGGGAAATGGACACCTCCCCCAACTACTTGGCTTATGTATGGTTTGATTGGTTTGTGTGATTATTTTATTATAAGCGTTTTTAAATTGTGTTTTTGAATATTGGATTTGTACATTGTTTATTATTGTTATGAGCCGCCATGAGTTTTCGGAGAGGGGCGGCATACAAATCTAATAAATTATTATTATTATTAAGTGAACCAATTGTTTGCTAGGGGCCAATTTTGCTGAAAATCTGAAGTAAATGCTTTTTTAAAAAACTAAACCTTGTAAAACATGGTCACGTAACTGTGAGACCCTGCAAACGGCCATAAATGCCAGGCCAGTTAACTAACATTCAGGCAGAAGCCTGGGGAGGAGACTAGATTACTATCAGAGTTGGAAGGGACCTTAGAGGTCATCTAGTCCAACCTCCGTCCCCCACTCAAGCAGGAGACCCTCCACCAGGGATGGCGAACCTTTTTTTTGCTCGGGTGTCAAAAAGGATGTGCGCATGCGCAATAGCCCACACCCATAATGCACTGCCCTCTCCCCCCACATGCACACACAATACGCGCACTAGAGCTTGTGTGCCCTCAGATACAGCTCCACGTGCCCCCTGTTCCACCCATCCCATAGGTTCGCCATCACGGCCCTACACCATTTCGGACAAATGGCCGTCCAGTCTCCCCTTGAAAGTCGCAAGTGTTGGAGCTCTCACAACCTCCACAGGCAACTTCTCTTCCACTGGCTGATCGCTCTCACCGTCAGAAAGTCCCTCCTTATTTCCAGGTTGAATCTCTCCTTGGTCAGCCTCCATCCGTGATTCCTCGTCTGGACTTCTGGTGCCTTGGAAAACAGCCTGACCCCCTCCTCTCTGGGGCAGCCCTGCAAATATTGGAACACCGTTATCCTGTGTCCCCTGGTTCTCCTCTTCACCAGACTAGCCAGGCCCGGTTCCCTCAACTGCTCTTCCTCTGATTTAGCCTCCAGTTCTCTAATCATCCTGGTTGCTCTCATCTGCGCTTTCTCCAGAGTTTCAATTTCCTTTTTGTAGTATGGTGACCAAAACTGGATGCAGTACTCAAGGTGTAGCTTTACTAAGGCTTGACCATCAGGCGTTCAGAACTGAATCGTAACTGTGCCCCTGGGAATGTCTGTCATAACTTCAAATGGCCACTAAGCACTTGTCAGAAAAATATGTGACAGACAGACAGACAGACAGACCAACATACATACATTCACTATACAGTAGTTTCCATATATACATCAACGCATAATACCTGGAGAATAAATCAATGGCATACACATTTCCCAATCAATCAAAATTCAATCACCTATTTTTAACACCCAGTCTTGCTATTATTCATCAGTCTGTTTCTTTCTTTTCTCCACCCTCCCCTCTCTCTATCTCCCTCTCCTCTATCTATCCCTCTCCTCCTTGCTTTCTCCCCAGATCACATAGAATCAATTCCAGATCTGATCTCCTGATACTTTTCCTCGACACTTTGTTTGTAGCAGAATCGCCGGCTTTGGGAAGAACATAAAAGCTGCCCAAAGAGGACACCCTGCATTTTCTTTCAACATCTTCCGGTGCAAATTGGGTGCTCTGTGGTGGAACTCCATTTTCTCTACCCCACTACATTCCCCGCCCCCCGGTCTGGAAAGAAGCCCATCCCTGGAAGCATCTATTTGCTCACTCACGCTAGACCAATGCGATACTCTTTGTATGTCACAACAAGCAAATCTGCATCCATTGGCTACGCCAAGGGTCCCCAAACTTGGCAACTTTAAGACTTGTGGACTTCAACTTCCAGAATTCTCCAGCCAGCTATGCTGGCTGGAGAATTCTGGGAGTTGAAGTCCACAAGTCTTAAAGTTGCCAAGTTTGAAGACCTCTGGGCTACGCCATTGTGTCTCTTTCCTGAATGGGTATTGCCCATGGTGGAACTGAGATGAAAAGGGCAGAATTAGACAACGAAAATTGGGCAAATGAACTTGGGATTGTTTTTGGTAGAAACAAGGGATGGATTTCTCCAAGAGGACCTAACTTTGTGGTCTTTGGAGCCAACCGAGGAACAAGAGGAAAAACTACAGGCAGCTGATAAAACAAACAAAACAACCCAGAGGGGCCTAGAATGGCAAAATGACCATGTGTAAGATTTAGTATGTGTTCAACTCATTGCACAGTCAAGAAAGATAAAATATGAAGTGGCAGATTATTAGATAGATGTTCATGTGGTTGAAGCACAGAAAAACATAGCTTTGTGTGTACATCTGGATGTCCTCCTGGTGTTGTGATGGTCAGATTGGGCTCACAATTTAGGAGCAGACTGAGTTCACTTTCAAAGAATTCCTAAAAGTTGCACCTGGAGGAGGCAGGACTGGAGTAATACTGGCCTCGTTACCTAGTTTATTTTCCTAAGTACCAGAACAGGAGTAGGCATCCTGCCTTGATTACTTTTATAATGAGCTCCGGGCAGTATACTCTCCCCCCCCTCCGAATGATCTTTTGAGGTGTGGCTGAGAAGGAGTGACTGGCCCCAAGTGACCCAGCCAGATGTGATGCTAAGAGGGGAACTAGAAATCCAGTCTGCTGCTTTCAAAGCCAACATTTGAAACTTAGACCAGATGGATGGTCTACCACGTCAGTTGACTCTAACCTCACTGAGAAATGGGATTTAGAACTTGGAACCCAGGGATGATGGCAGTTGGAGGAGGGGGCTTCCTATTGGTCCACTTGAGTAGCCCCCACCTGACAGGTTTCAGTTGTTACTAAGGGAATGGAGCAGTTTGAATTTAGCCAAAGAGAAGAGCAGACATACTTCATACATGGCTCTTCATTAGTTAGTCTAATTCAAGGTTTCAGGTCAATTCTGCGTTCCTGTATTGGAAAGGCTAGCAAAGAAATTTCTTTTTATTAGTGTCCTTGTTTTTTGAAATAGTAGGAAGTTATAGGTATATAGGTAGAGGGTTATAGATATATAGCGAGAGGGAATTTGGGGTTGGGTGGGTGGATAGTTAGGGTCATCTAAAGGGGCTGAGGTTTGGAGTAGGTTGACAAAGTTCTTGTTGTTTGTTTTCTTGTTTTGAAATAGTAAGTAGTAAACTAGAGGGAATTTGGGACTTGGTGGCAGTGGAGGGTGAGTAGTTAAATTAGGAAGATAATCGAAGGTTCATCGAAAGTAAAGCCAAAAAATGAACGAATGGCTCAGGATGTTCAAAATACCGAAGGTTCAGCAAAGCAAAGCAAAGGTAAACAGTCAGACAAAATCCTGGAATAGGGTTGGGCAATTAATTTTGCCACGGGGCCGCATGAGAAATTGGGATGGTTTTAGCAGTCCGGACTCAGTTCTACCCAATACTGTATATATGCTATTGCTATAAAAGAAAGAAAGAAAGAGGAAGGAAGGAAGGAAGGAAAGAGAGAGAGAGAGAGAGAAAGGACGGGACGGAGGGAGGTAGAGAGAGGAAGGAGGGAAGGAAGGAAAGAAGGACGAAAGAAAGAAATTGGAAGAAAGGAAGGAAAGAGAAAGAGAGAGAAAGGGAGGGAGGGAGGTACGGGAGAGAGGAAGGAGGGAAGGAAGGAAGGAAAGAGAGAGAGAGAGAGAAAGGACGGGAGGGAGGGAGGGAGAGAGAGGAAGGAGGGAAGGAAGGAAAGAAGGACGAAAGAAAGAAATTGGAAGAAAGGAAGGAAAGAGAAAGAGAGAGAAAGGGAGGTAGTGAGGTACAGGAGAGAGGAAGGAGGGAAGGAAGGAAAGAAGGAGAGAGAAAGGAAGGAAGAAAGGAAGGGTGGGAGGGAGGGGAGAGAAAGGAAGGAGGGAGGGAGAGAGAGAGAAAGAAAGAAAGAAAGAAAGAAAGAAACTTTGGGGCAACCATGACCTTGTATCCCTGAGTCTACACAACCTTAGGGTTAAGCAACCCAACCCTTGGGCGAGCGTCATCTGCAGACACCTGCGCCCCTATTCCAACGTTCGCGTGTGCCTATGCGTGCAAAAAGTCCTCCTGCTCTTGGCTCCCTTTTCACCTCTCCGTATGGTTCCTCCCGCAACTTCCCGCTTTGAAGAGAATGGACCGGTCAGCGATTAAGTCTGCCCGGGAGGAGGGAGGGATCAACACAGTGGCAGAGCCGGCCGCTCCTCCCTTCCCCGAACCAGCGCCGCTTCTCTCTCTTGGTGGCTCCTGCGGACTGGAAGTCGCCGTGCTGCGCCTTAAATGGACTTCACACTCCGGGAGCGAAGCTTCAGCCGTGCAAAGGGCCAGGCGGGGGTGGGGGTGCGGGGCGAGGTGGGCGGGGGCTGGGAAACCGGCAGGAAAAGGTGGCTGGAGAAAAGTTATCCCGGCCTTAAAACACCCGCGAGGGCTCCCTGCGTTGCCCGAGCGTCTGCTAACCAAAACGCCAGAAATCGAAGGTCAACGCTTAGCCAAAGTCTTAGAAATCAAAGGTCAGCGCTTAGCCAAACTCCCAGAAAGCAAAGGTCAGTTCATAATCCAAAGTCAAAAAAAGGAAGGTTAAGCTGCCAATCAAAATCCAGAAAAATAAGGCTAAGCAGTTAGCCCAAAGCCACAAAAACAACAATAGGCAGGTAGCCCAAAGTCAGAAAAACAAAGCTGAGCATTTAAGCAAAACTCAATATATCAAATTTCAACCATTAGCCAAAATCCAAGAAAGCAAAGGTCAGCACTTAGCCAAAATTGAATAACTCAAAGCTCAGCAGTCAACCAAAAGTGAAGAAGTCACAGCTCAGCAGTCAACCAAAAGTCAAGAACAGGAAGAAAGACAGGATGAAATGGAACAGATAACTACTGGTGTAGGCATGGTGGCTGATTTTCATCAAAACCGTGCTGATTTTAACCAAGGTTCACATATATGTGTTAATAACATGGCCGTGTGTGTTTATGTGAATAATTGAACCTTGGTTAAAATCAACTCCATATTATGGCTAGAACTTTCATTCAAGAACTTCATTCTTTAGGCACTTTGGCTGTCCTTATTAGAACTAGGAAGCTAAGAAGGATTGGATAGGGTTACCTATGTGGAAGAGCATTTTTTAAAAACCCAAAAGCTTTTCCCACTCAACATAGGAAGAAAAGGTTGGAGTGAGTTTTGAGAGTTGCTTAACTATCTTTCAAAAATGTCCACCAGTGAGAGGCCTGTGAATGGCGGGAGCTTTCCTGCTAAAGAGGGATGCAAAAGGGTTCGTGATCGTTTTTATGTCCAATATTTTACATCTCTGACATTCAGAATAGAAAGACAAAAAGCATCTATTATAATAATAATAATAATAATAATAATAATAATAATAATAATAATAATAATAATAATAATAATAATAATAAAAAATTACATCTCTTTTAGAAAGTGAAATGCATATTTCTTGGTTTTATTCATGAGAGGGATGTCTAATTCCATTCGTTTAGGGCAGTGATGGTAAACCTTTTTCTCCTTGGGTGCCGAAAGAGGGAGCATGCATGCTATCGCTCATGCGTGAGTGCCCACACCCATAATTCAATACACGGGGAGGGCAAAACAGCTTCTCCTGCCCCCCAGAGGCCCTGTGGAGGCCGTAAACGGCCTGAGTCCCAACTTCTGGTGGTCGCAGTAGCCTCTTGCTTCATCCTCCCCAGGCTCTTTGTAGCCAAAGGAGGGTAAAAACGTCCTCATCCATCCCCCCGGGGCCTCTCGGGAAGCCAAATATGCCCTCCCAGAGCCTCTGTGTGAGCCAAATATCAGCTGGCTGGCACATACATGCACATTGGAGCTGAGCTAGGGAATGGCTCGTGTGCCAACAGATATGCCATCACTGGTTTAGGGAGTCTCATTATCACAAAAATGGGCCGCGATGGCTCAGTGGTTAAAGACGCTGGGTTTGTCAGCTGGACAGCTGACAGCTTGGGTTCGAGACCCGCATAGCACCTAATGGGAGAGCTCCCGTTACTTGCCTCAGCTCCTCTGCCCACCAAGCAGTTCGAAAGCATGCAAATGTGAGTAGATGAGTAAGTACCACTCTGGTGAGAAGGTGCCTCTGACATATAGCCAGGCAGGCCACACGTGCACAGACATTGTTTTCGGACAATGCTGCCTCCCTCGGTTAAAAAGGGAGATGAGCATCTCCCCTTTAGAGTCGGTCCCGACAGAACAGAGTAAATCTTGTGCTGCAGTTAATTATCATAAAGATGGAGAGCCCTGTTTGAAGGGGCAAAGGAATCGCCTGGAAATTCCAGGCAGCAAAATGTAAGTTTCTCACCACCCTTGTTTTTTATTTTGGTCTTTTCCTTCCGTTTCCTTATTGACATATCTGTGACTTTCCAGCCTCTGCTCTTTCATGAGGGATGCTGTCTCCTCTTGTCTTTTTACAGCCCAAAGGTTGAAATGCCACAAAGGAGATGCAGTCTCCAATTGTGCTGAATTCCTGTAAATTCATATTTTAGTCCAAACTGCCAGAAAACCACGGTACAGGCATCGGCAGTAGTTAAGAGAAGTGGCAGACTGGTTCATGCCATGCTTAGACCAAGATCTGCAGACTTTGGGAATCTTCGTGACTCAAGTTTGAAGCAAGACATTTTAGGAAGTAGAAGGAGTGTAAGAGGGGATTTTTGGCCCCAGAATAAAATACCCCTCCATCCTTGTTTGTTTGGGGCATCACTTTTCCCCGGCATGAAAAGTTTGGGCTTTTGGCCCAGTTCCTGTAGAGAAAATTTAAATGTATGTCTCTCTCCTTTCAGGAATCTATGGATTTATGTTTCGAAATTTATCGAATTTAACACCCAGAAATTGTACAAATTATATAAAAAGGCAAGCAGAAAGCGAGACCGGGAGCAGGAGGTAAGAACAGAGGCGTGTGTTTGTGTATGTTTGTGTTGTGCGGAAGAATGGAAGGGATCACAAATAGAGAAGGAAGGAAGGGGAACATCTTGCGCGGAAGAAAACCCCAGCAACTAGAGGAATTCTGCCTGAGATTTTTAGGTGGGATTGTGCTCTTTTCCTTGTCTTTCTCTTTTCTTTCTCTTCATCAAACCTTGATAGTGAAGACATCTTTGGTCACAAAGGAAGAGGTGGAGGATGGAAAACCTATTCTTTCTGTTTGTGTCTTTAATCCGTCCCTCTAGAAGAGGCCCTCTCCAGCTCAATCCCTCCTCCCCAGCCCCTGGTTTATAAGACCCCAACCATTGTTACTGCTGGCCTTTTGAGTTCTCTGACGATGTGGTCTTTCTGCTCGGCAGGAACCGAAGAAGAAGAAGCAGAAGGAGGAAGAGGAAGAAACGCAGCTTCACCCGGAAATTCCAGGGCCCAGCAAAGCTAGTGCCAGGTCTCTTGGCACCCTTCACCCCCTTCGCCCAAAGCCGCAGCCGCCAGGTCCTCCTCACTCAGCCAGGATGCACGGAGATGCCTACAGACAATACAACCAGCCACCTGGGGAACATTTCAGCCGCACAGGTGAGAGGTTTTCAGTCTGGTGCCTCTTTGCCTATTTACACTGTAGCTATCTCCAGGGCCGCCATCAGGGATTTTGGGGCCCAATACAGCCTAAGTGCCTGCCCTCCCCCGCCATTTTAAAACTACTGCCCCCCAAATCCCGTGCCATGCCACCATGGCCACACACCCTGGGCAAGCCCTCCTCCGGCCCTCTGAGGTCAAACACAGCCCTGATGTGGCCCTCAATGCAATTGAGTTTGACACCCCTGGCCTAGAGGCTAAATCCTATGACCAAGGGCTAAGAGAAGGAGTATGTTTAGCTCAACTAATAGAAAGCTGAGGGGGAATATAATAGTAGTTTCCCAATCCTTAAAGGGCTGCCACAGAGCAGATGGCATCTATTTATTCTCCATGCCACCTGAAGATAGTACAAGAAGCAATGGGTGGAACCTCACCAAGAAGAAATGCAATCTGGAAATAAGGAAAAACCTGGGACTGGGCGGCATAGAAATAAATAAATAAATAAATAAATCCCTTCTTTTTTATTAAAAGAAATTAATACCGTATATACTCGAATATAAGTCGATATTTTCAGCACAAAAATGTGCTGAAAAATCCAACCTCGACTTATACTAGAGTCACTGACTTTCACTGACCTGAAAACTGTCTCAAAGCTCCAATTTGAAAGGCAGGGAGGAAAGAAACCTCATGGCTGGCAACAGGAGGTTTTTTTTTCTTTCTGCTCTTGCTACCCCTGAGCTGCCTGATTGGCAGCAGGCTGAACCAATCACAGCTCCTTCTCTACACAGAAAGGAGGCACTGAGAGAGCTATCTGATTGGCAGCAAGCTGTACCAATCACAGCTCCTCCTCTACAGGAAGCACTGGGGGAAGGGGCGGGAGGGTTGAAGAGACTTTTAGAAGGAAGGAACCAAGGCTTTCTCTTCTGATCAAGCCAGCAACAATATTTTACAAGTAAATAAAATGTACAAGTAAAATGTAAGTTACCCATTTAAATTTGATTAACAGGATAGGTTATTTTGTAAGAAAATGTTGCTTAAAGTGGGGATAACTCTGTGTAATTAAACTTTTTCTTCCAACTATACTTATCCTACCCAAGAGGATTGTTAACGCTGACTTGTATAAAACAATACAAAGGTTAGGATAATATAATAGTATGAATTTTGTCATTAATCATTTGTTCTACGTAATTAATATGAATAGATTTACCTATATCATGTAGAAGAAAGATTTTACAGTTAATGATTGAGTAACCGCCAATTGTTATTTACTGATCTATTGAGATAGTAATAATGATTTTAACTTATGAAACACGTTTTAAATGGAAAATCTGAATATTTATCACATGGAAGTTTGATTTAAGCAATTGTTTTGAAAGAATATATGAAATTCCAATTATTAAGAAAATTATAATGATATTGTAATGAAGATTAAGATAACAGGTTTTAAGATTAAGATAACATTCCTAAAGATATTTTAAGAGGTTTTTGGAATTAAAAAAAAAGAAAGATTTTGGAAGGGGAGGAAGAAAGATGCAATAAATGAAAAACATTTTGGAAGGGAAAAAGTTATATAATATAATAATAACAGGGTTGGAAGGGACCTTGGAGGTCTTCTGGTCTAACCCCTTGCCTAGGCAGGAAACCCTACACTACTTCAGACAAATGGGTATCTAACATCTTCTTTAAAACTTCCAGTGTTGGAGCATTCACAACTTTTGGTGGCAGGCTGTTCCACAGATTCATTGTTCCAACTGTCAGGAATTTTCTCCTTAGTTCTATGTTGCTTCTCTCCTTGTTTAGTTTCCACCCATTGCTTCTTGTTCTGCCCTCAGATGCTTTGGAGAATAGGCTGACTCTTTCTTCTTTGTGGCAAACTCTGAGATATTGGAAGAATGCTATCATGTCTCCCATGGTTCCTTTTTTCTTTAAATTAGATATACCCAGTTCCTGCAACCGTTCTTCATATGTTTTTTTATTCTCCTACAAAAACAATTTTAAGAAGCTACAATAGAAGAATATTCCACTTTTATAAGTTACCAATAGCCACTGTATTTTCCACCCTGGACTTATATTCAAGTCAATAAGTTTTCCCAGTTTTTGTGGCAAAAGTAGGTGCCTCGGCTTATAATTGGGTCAGGAGTCTTTTTGAGTTTGGAGGTACAGTGGTACCTTAAGATACGAACCCCCCGTCTTACGAACAACTCGTGATACGAACCCGGGGTTCAGAAAAATTTTGCCTCTTCTTACGAACTTTTTTCGAGTTACGAACCTGCGTTCGGAGACTGCTGGGAAGCCGCGTGGCTGTTTTAAAAGGTAACAGCCAGGCGGCGGGGCTTCCCAGAAGCCTCCCGAACGGCAAAATTTTGCTGAACCCTGGGTTCGGTTCGGGAGGTTGCTGGGAAGCCCCCCAGGCCGACTGCGACCTTTTAAAACACCCGCGCCGCTTCGCAGCTGTCTCCCGGAGCCGAACAGCAAAGCCTGAAGCTGAACAGCAAAGCCGAACTTCCGCATTCGGCTCCAGGAGACACATGGGAAGCGGCGCGGGTGTTTTAAAAGGTCGCAGCTGGCCTGGGGGGCTTGCCAGCAACCCCCGCACCCCGAACCCGGGTGCGGGGGGGGGGTGCTGGCAAGCCCCCCAGGCCGGCTGCGACCTTTTAAAACACCCACGCTCTTCCCTCACCGCCGCCCCCGCAAGGCATCGCAGCGACAAGCGGGATTTTCCGACGCGGGTCTTATGCGCCTGAGCCGCGTTTCCCCCCACGTCCGGGCCCACGCACCTGTTCCAGCGGGCTATTTTCCGCCGGTAGTAACGCAGTGCCTCCTGCCCGTTGAGCAGCTTCTCGGCCGGCCTCTCGGGGGTGCTGTAGAGCGGGTGCGCGAATAGCCTCAGCTTGGAGTGGGGGGCCTGGTTGCTCAGGTTGGCGGGCGGCCGAGTCCGGAGCTTTGGACCGGCGGTGACGGCGGCTTCTTCGGCGGGGCAGGAGCAGCGGGGCTCAGCCGTCTCCGTGGCCGGACCGAGGCGCCGCCTCATTTGGGGCCAGAGGTGGAAGTAGAAATCGGCGCTGAGCAGCGCCCGGAGAAGCAGCAGAATGAGCAGCCGGTCGCGCCGGGTCCCCAGCATGGTCAGCGCCGGCGGCTGGGCGAGAAGCAGGCCGGGCGAGAAGGCAGCGGCGCACGGGCGATGCCGGGCCGTGGGTGGGAAAGGAAGGCGAGCCACGCGCATGTTTGGCCGCGAGAGCCCGGGCGAGTCCGGGCAGGGCCTCTGCCCCGCTGCCGCCGCAGGAGCAGGTGGGGGAAGCCGAGGCAGGGGAAGCAGCAGGCAGCGCCCCGCTTGTGGCCGAGAGGCGACCGTGCCGCCTCTGGAAGGATGGATCTGCTCGGGGTGGGAGAGGGAGGGAGGGAGGGGAGCCGCCACCAGCCTCACCTACTACTACCCTCCTTCTCAGCTTAGCAATCGGAGCTCGTCGGAGAGACCGCTTGCCAAAGTCTCTGGCTTTCGGACACGTTGGGCGTTTGTTTGCATCTCGTGATTGACCGGGTGAAATAAAAGATCTAAAAATCCCTCGCCGAAGAAGCCGCCGTCGCCGCCGGTCCAAAGCTCCGGACTCGGCCGCCCGCCAACCTGAGCAGCCAGGCCCCCCACTCCAAGATGAGGAGGCTATTCGCGCACCCGCTCTACAGCACCCCCGAGAGGCCGGCCGAGAAGCTGCTCAACGGGCAGGAGGCGCTGCGTTACTACCGGCGGAAAATAGCCCGCTGGAACAGGTGCGTGGGCCCGGACGTGGGGGGAAACGCGGCTCGGGCGCATAAGACCCGCGTCGGAAAAACCCGCTTGTCGCTGCGATGCCTTGCGGGGGCGGGGGTGAGGGAAGAGCGTGGGTGTTTTAAAAGGTCGCAGCTGGCCTGGGGGGCTTGCCAGCACCCACCCGCACCCCGAACCCGGGTGCGGGGGGTGCTGGCAAGCCCCCCAGGCCGGCTGCGACCTTTTAAAACAGCCGGAAAGCCGTTTTTTGGGGGGGGGTTTGGTTGCACGGATTAATTGACTTTACATTGTTTCCTATGGGAAACAATGTTTCGTCTTACGAACCTTTCGTCTTACGAACCTCCTCCTTGCACCAATTAAGTTCGTATCATGAGGTATTACTGTATAGGGAAGAACAGGCTGAACATGGGGATGGAATTAAAAGAGGAATCAGCCAAGAATCTCTACATAGCCACAAACAAAGTCCAATTCCTGCTGAAATGCCGCAAAGGAGATGCAGTATCCTTTGTGGCATTAAATAAATAAATAAATAAATAAATAAATCCCTTACTTTTTTTAATTAAAATAAATTAATGCCGGTAATTAAAAAAAACCAAAATCCATTACTATTAAAACTAAAACAACCAGCAAAACTATTAATAAAAACAGGTGAGGGCTGGGGTTTTTTCTCTGTTATTATTTAAGTGCTTTTACCATATGCTTTAAATCAAGAATCACCTCTCTCTCTGTTTCTCTCACTTTCCTGTCATTCTCTGCCTCAATCATTTTCTCATTTCTCTTTTTTTCTCCCTTTTTTCTATCATTTCTCTCTCTCTTCCTTCCACTCTTCTCTCTCTCTTTCTTCCTCTCTCATCTCTCTTTCTTTCTTTCTCTCTCTATCTTGCTTTCTTCCTCTCTCTCACTCCCTCTCTCATCTCTTTCTTTCTCTTTCTCTATCTTGCTTTCTTCCTGTCTCACTCTCTTCCTTCCTCTCATCTCTCTCTCTTTCTTTCTTTCTCTCTCTTTCTCTCTTTCTCCCCCTCTTTCTCTCTCTCTTTTTCTCACTTTCCCTCTCTTGTTTTCTTTCTCTCTGTCTCTTGCTTTCTCTCTCTCACTCTTTCTTGTTTTCTTTCTCTCAGCCTTTCTCTCTCTCGTTCTCTCTCTCTTGCTATCACTTTCTCTCCCCCCTTTTTCTCTCTCTCTCTTTCTCACTTTCTATCTTGCTCTGTCGCTCTGTCTTTCGTTCTCCGGAGGCTAGCGAAAGTGATTTTCAATGTCGGGCGCACGGACTGGCGCACGCTCTCCCCATCGCCCTGCCAGCCCGCCCGGAACATTCAAAGTAAGAAAAACCTTCGCTCTTACTTTGAATGTTCCGGGCGGGCTGGCAGGCCAATGGGGAGAGCGTGTGCCGGCCCGTGCGCCCGACATTGAAAATCGCCTTCGCCGGCCCCCGCTGTGAGAACGCCTGCCCAGCCTCTCCTGCAGCGGAGGAGCAAGAGAGGCGGATCGGGCGTGCGTGCGAGGGGCAGTGGCAAGTTTCCAGGGGCGCGAGAGGGCTAGAGGTGCGGGGGGGGGGCGGCCGCTGCTTCGTGCGCGCCCTTGGAAAAGGGTGCTCGGTGGGGCGTTTTGGTGTGCGCAGTTACAATACTCAGCTACAAGTCTTCAGCCACGATATTCTTCAGCCACCACAAGCAACACTAAACCACAACCCGCTCTATCTTCAAAAGACACACCTATGCAAAGCTGCTTTAGGGTATATACTTTGGTCAACCAATCAGATTACTTTACAATCTGCACATTCATCGTGACTGAAGAGTTTTACATTGTTAAAGTCATTACAATGATTACAGCTCTTCTCTCTGCAATTTGGAATATTACGTCAGGTAGGGCCCGATCCTGACCAACTCTGGATGGGCTGTTCCTGCTATGGAGACTTTGATGGCTCTGTTATTGTTTCCCCTCCTCCTTTTTCTTATTTTCTTCAAAAAGAGACAATAAAAACCAGATGAATAGTAGACAAAGGGAGAAGTACAGATTACAAAGTCCACATGGGCTTCTTGGGAAAGACTGCTAGCTTCTTCCCCTTCCTTGTCTTGCAGGACGAAGGGAATGGCAGCAAAACCGCCAATTTAATCCCAGTTGGAATGTCTATTCAGTGCAGGGCAGGAACCGACACTACCCGCACGAGCGTCGCTGGCAGGAAAATACCAGGAATGTGGCACAACGGGAGCAGCACTGGAGCTCAAGACACGCTGGAAATAACCAGCCTAGCACCAGCGTGCGTCAAAAGCGCCACTATGAGGAGTACGGCAGAGCGTGCTGTTACCAGGGACCTGTGGAATACAGGTGAGGGGCTAAGCAGGCCATTCGGCTAGTCCGTGTGGCATCTGCAAGAGTCAGCATGCCAAAAGCAAGGAATGGTGGTTGTCACAAAGATCATGGAAGGGAGATTGCAGGGACTACTAGAACTGTAGGGTTGGGTTAGGCTCTCCCTACCCTCTTACAACAGCAATAGTCCAAAGAGTATTCTTTGAGTACCAGGAATAGTTGTGGGAGGTAAATATGTCTAGCCCACTGATGCTGAACCTATGGCAGGGGTGCCACAGATGGCACGTGGAGCCATATCTATTGGCATGAGAGCCGTTGCCCTAGCTCAGCTCCAATGTGCATGTGTGCGCCGGACAGCTGATTTTTGACTTACACAGAGTCTCTGGGAGGGCGTTTTTGGTTTCCAGAGGGATGGGGAAGACCTTTTTACCCTGCCTTGGATCCAGGGATGCCTTTGGAACCTGGGGAGGATGAAACACGAGCCTACTGGGCCCACCAGAAGTTGGGAAACAGGCCGTTTCCAGCCTCCAGAGGGCCACCAATGGGCAGGAGAAGCTGTTTTCACCCTCTCCAGGCATTGAATTATAGGTGTGGGCATTCATGCGTGTGTGATTGCGCATGCACACTCTCTTTTGGCACTCGGGGGGAAAAAAGGTTCACCATCACTGGTCTAGCCCATGGATGTGGCTCATTAAAAGAGATCCAGCTTAGAAATAAGGAGAAATTTCCTGACAGCGAAAGCAATTAAGCAGTCAAATAACTTGTCCGCTGGGGTTATGGGTGCTCCATCGGTAGAGGCTTTCAAAAATAAGATGAACAACCATTTGACTGGCATGGTATAAGGCTTCTGCCTTGACCAGGGGTTGGACCAGAAGATCTCTAAGGTCCTTTCAACCCTATGAATCTATGATGTGTCACAACCTTTCTTTCATTGTTTCTTAACAATCTTGCATATTCCTTCATCGGAGGGATCTCTGCACCACTCAGCCACCTTCTAGGTGTGCATTGTGAGTGTTGCCCCTTCTTTGTAAGCGTGTGTGATATCATGACCCACAATACAAAGTGTGTAGGCTTGTGCTCCAACTCTGCCATTCTCCATCTTCTTTCCTTCCTCTGGTGTCTAGATACTGCTGAAGTGGGTTGATAGTCTTGTAAGCATGTCTGATAGTCTTGTTCTCTTCCATTCCTTTGGCACCAGAGGGAGTGAAGCATCCCAAGATCTAGATAGGGTCATTTGCCTCTTCTGTTGAACTGAATGCTTTGAATTCTTCTTCTTTCTCCTCTAGATACCCTTATGAACCAAAAAGGCAAAGATTGGGTGAATTCCGTGCCCAAAGTTACCAAGATTATAGGAGCACGTCCAATGATAGAGCTCCCCCAGGTTATCGTGGCCAAGGGACATCAGGCCATTACCGACCTTTCCATCAAGGGCAACCACCACGTCTGTATTAAATTTTTAAGATGCTTTATTTTAGATTGTTGTAGATTAAAAAATGAGTTTTTTCAACAATTGGAATTTCTGTGTCTCTTTCCACCCCACTCCATCCAGCAGTGGTCCCTGAGGTAGCTGATGCTTTTTGGTTTGTATTCTCCCCCTTCAACCCAGTCCTAGTTTGGGACGTGGGCCTTTGCTTCCAGCCATCGCTTCATTCAAGGGTTCCTTTCTACATCTACCTGTCACCTACATTTACCTCCTTCTCTCCTGAGTTCCTTCCCCCTGCGAGCTTCCCCAACACCAATCTGGCCTATAGTTGGGTTGAAGCAGACTTGGGATTTTGAATTCCAGCTGTCACTCGCTGCTCCAGCCGAAGGCCCACACATTTATTCCTGCCAGATGCCGTCTGCGAGGTAGGGGGAAGTGGGATGAGGCCTGGCTTGGAGAAGATTGGCATCCTGATGGATGGTCGTAATGCGGAGCGAGGTCGAGCAGGCCTTAGCTCCGGCAGCTGTGGCCTCTAATTGAGATCTGGCCCTGGACACCGTTGGTAGTTGGCCCAGCCCTCCCAAATGAATCCCTGGCCTTTCCTTGACCAGGCTGGCTTTTTCAAGCCTTCCTTTTGGAGCCTGTCGAATGGCCAAGGGATCGTGGCCGCGACGTTAGGCTACAGACATAAGGCTTCATTCAGGAGCCCCGGCTTTCTATCGATCGCTGCCTTAATCCACGCCAATAAAAGGGCGCTCCTCGTCTCACCATTGGCAGTCATTAAGCGAATGGCACAGTTGTTAAGCGAAGTTGTTAAGAGAAGAAGTGGAAGTGATGTGCCAGTGCCTGGAGGCTGTTGGGGTCTGGATGGGTGTGAACAGACTCAAACCCAACCCTGACAAGACGTGAGCTGTGGTGAGGAGGGCGTTTGCCCAGGTTCTCCTGGTGCACCAGTTGCGGCCCTACATGGACAGGGAGTCACTGCTCACAGTCACTCATGCCCTCATCACCTCGAGATTGGACTACTGCAACGCTCTCTACATGGGGCTACCTTTGAAAAGTGTTCAGAAACTTCAGATTGTGCAGAATGCGGCCGCGAGAGCAATCATGGGCCTTCCCAGATACACCCATGTCTCATCAACACTCCGCAGCCTGCACTGGCTGCCGATCAGTTTTTGGTCACAATTCAAAGTGTTGGTTATGACCTATAAAACCCTACATGGCATCTGACCGGAATAACTCCGGGACCGTCTACTGCCGCACGAATCCAAGCGGCCGATTAGGTCCCACAGAGTTGGCCTTCTCCAGGTTCCGTCAACTAAACAATGTCGTCTGGCGGGACCCAGGGGAAGAGCCTTCTTTGTGGTGGCTCCGGCCCTCTGGAACCAACTCCCCCCAGAGATCAGAACTGCCCCCCCACCTCACCTTTCGTTAGTTGTTGAAAACTCACCTTTGCCGCCAGGCATGGGGAAATGGACACCTCCCCCAACTACTTGGCTTATGTATGGTTTGATTGGTTTGTGTGATTATTTTATTATAAGCGTTTTTAAATTGTGTTTTTGAATATTGGATTTGTACATTGTTTATTATTGTTATGAGCCGCCATGAGTTTTCGGAGAGGGGCGGCATACAAATCTAATAAATTATTATTATTATTAAGTGAACCAATTGTTTGCTAGGGGCCAATTTTGCTGAAAATCTGAAGTAAATGCTTTTTTAAAAAACTAAACCTTGTAAAACATGGTCACGTAACTGTGAGACCCTGCAAACGGCCATAAATGCCAGGCCAGTTAACTAACATTCAGGCAGAAGCCTGGGGAGGAGACTAGATTACTATCAGAGTTGGAAGGGACCTTAGAGGTCATCTAGTCCAACCTCCGTCCCCCACTCAAGCAGGAGACCCTCCACCAGGGATGGCGAACCTTTTTTTTGCTCGGGTGTCAAAAAGGATGTGCGCATGCGCAATAGCCCACACCCATAATGCATTGCCCTCTCCCCCATGCACACACAATACGCGCACTAGAGCTTGTGTGCCCTCAGATATAGCTCCACGTGCCCCCTGTTCCACCCATGCCATAGGTTCGCCATCACGGCCCTACACCATTTCGGACAAATGGCCGTCCAGTCTCCCCTTGAAAGTCTCAAGTGTTGGAGCTCTCACAACCTCCACAGGCAACTTCTCTTCCACTGGCTGATCGCTCTCACCGTCAGAAAGTCCCTCCTTATTTCCAGGTTGAATCTCTCCTTGGTCAGCTTCCATCCGTGATTCCTCGTCTGGATTTCTGGTGCCTTGGAAAACAGCCTGACCCCCTCCTCTCTGGGGCAGCCCTGCAAATATTGGAACACCGTTATCCTGTGTCCCCTGGTCCTCCTCTTCACCAGACTAGCCAGGCCCGGTTCCCTCAACTGCTCTTCCTCTGATTTAGCCTCCAGTTCTCTAATCATCCTGGTTGCTCTCATCTGCGCTTTCTCCAGAGTTTCAATTTCCTTTTTGTAGTATGGTGACCAAAACTGGATGCAGTACTCAAGGTGTAGCTTTACTAAGGCTTGACCATCAGGCGTTCAGAACTGAATCGTAACTGTGCCCCTGGGAATGTCTGTCATAACTTCAAATGGCCACTAAGCACTTGTCAGAAAAATATGTGACAGACAGACAGACAGACAGACCAACATACATACATTCGCTATACAGTAGTTTCCATATATACATCAACGCATAATACCTGGAGAATAAATCAATGGCATACACATTTCCCAATCAATCAAAATTCAATCACCTATTTTTAACACCCAGTCTTGCTATTATTCATCAGTCTGTTTCTTTCTTTTCTCCACCCTCCCCTCTCTCTATCTCCCTCTCCTCTATCTATCCCTCTCCTTCTTGCTTTCTCCCCAGATCACATAGAATCAATTCCAGATCTGATCTCCTGATACTTTTCCTCGACACTTTGTTTGTAGCAGAATCGCCGGCTTTGGGAAGAACATAAAAGCTGCCCAAAGAGGACACCCTGCATTTTCTTTCAACATCTTCCGGTGCAAATTGGGTGCTCTGTGGTGGAACTCCATTTTCTCTACCCCACTACATTCCCCGCCCCCCCGGTCTGGAAAGAAGCCCATCCCTGGAAGCATCTATTTGCTCACTCACGCTAGAGTGCGATACTCTTTGTATGTCACAACAAGCAAATCTGCATCCATTGGCTACGCCAAGGGTCCCCAAACTTGGCAACTTTAAGACTTGTGGACTTCAACTTCCAGAATTCTCCAGCCAGCTATGCTGGCTGGAGAATTCTAGGAGTTGAAGTCCACAAGTCTTAAAGTTGCCAAGTTTGAAGACCTCTGGGCTACGCCATTGTGTCTCTTTCCTGAATGGGTATTGCCCATGGTGGAACTGAGATGAAAAGGGCAGAATTAGACAACGAAAATTGGGCAAATGAACTTGGGATTGTTTTTGGTAGAAACAAGGGATGGATTTCTCCAAGAGGACCTAACTTTGTGGTCTTTGGAGCCAACCGAGGAACAAGAGGAAAAACTACAGGCAGCTGATAAAACAAACAAAACAACCCAGAGGGGCCTAGAATGGCAAAATGACCATGTGTAAGATTTAGTATGTGTTCAACTCATTGCACAGTCAAGAAAGATAAAATATGAAGTGGCAGATTATTAGATAGATGTTCATGTGGTTGAAGCACAGAAAAACATAGCTTTGTGTGTACATCTGGATGTCCTCCTGGTGTTGTGATGGTCAGATTGGGCTCACAATTTAGGAGCAGACTGAGTTCACTTTCAAAGAATTCCTAAAAGTTGCACCTGGAGGAGGCAGGACTGGAGTAATACTGGCCTCGTTACCTAGTTTATTTTCCTAAGTACCAGAACAGGAGTAGGCATCCTGCCTTGATTACTTTTATAATGAGCTCCGGGCAGTATACTCTCCCCCCCCTCCGAATGATCTTTTGAGGTGTGGCTGAGAAGGAGTGACTGGCCCCAAGTGACCCAGCCAGATGTGATGCTAAGAGGGGAACTAGAAATCCAGTCTGCTGCTTTCAAAGCCAACATTTGAAACTTAGACCAGATGGATGGTCTACCACGTCATTTGACTCTAACCTCACTGAGAAATGGGATTTAGAACTTGGAACTCAGGGATGATGGCAGTTGGAGGAGGGGGCTTCCTATTGGTCCACTTGAGTAGCCCCCACCTGACAGGTTTCAGTTGTTACTAAGGGAATGGAGCAGTTTGAATTTAGCCAAAGAGAAGAGCAGACATACTTCATACATGGCTCTTCATTAGTTAGTCTAATTCAAGGTTTCAGGTCAATTCTGCGTTCCTGTATTGGAAAGGCTAGCAAAGAAATTTCTTTTTATTAGTGTCCTTGTTTTTTGAAATAGTAGGAAGTTATAGGTATATAGGTAGAGGGTTATAGATATATAGCGAGAGGGAATTTGGGGTTGGGTGGGTGGATAGTTAGGGTCATCTAAAGGGGCTGAGGTTTGGAGTAGGTTGACAAAGTTCTTGTTGTTTGTTTTCTTGTTTTGAAATAGTAAGTAGTAAACTAGAGGGAATTTGGGACTTGGTGGCAGTGGAGGGTGAGTAGTTAAATTAGGAAGATAATCGAAGGTTCATCGAAAGTAAAGCCAAAAAATGAACGAATGGCTCAGGATGTTCAAAATACCGAAGGTTCAGCAAAGCAAAGCAAAGGTAAACAGTCAGACAAAATCCAGGAATAGGGTTGGGCAATTAATTTTGCCACGGGGCCGCATGAGAAATTGGGATGGTTTTAGCAGTCCGGACTCAGTTCTACCCAATACTGTATATATGCTATTGCTATAAAAGAAAGAAAGAAAGAGGAAGGAAGGAAGGAAGGAAGGAAAGAGAGAGAGAGAGAGAAAGGACGGGAGGGAGGGAGGGAGAGAGAGGAAGGAGGGAAGGAAGGAAAGAAGGACGAAAGAAAGAAATTGGAAGAAAGGAAGGAAAGAGAAAGAGAGAGAAAGGGAGGGAGGGAGGTACGGGAGAGAGGAAGGAGGGAAGGAAGGAAAGAAGGAGAGAGAAAGGAAGGAAGAAAGGAAGGGTGGGAAGGAGGGGAGAGAAAGGAAGGAAGGAAGGGAGAGAGAGAGAGACAAAGGAAGGAGGGAGGGAGAGAGAGAGAAAGAAAAGAAGGATGGAAAGAAGGACGGAAGGAAGGAAAGGAAGAAAGAAAGAAAGAAAGAAAGAAAGAAACTTTGGGGCAACCATGACCTTGTATCCCTGAGTCTACACAACCTTAGGGTTAAGCAACCCAACCCTTGGGCGAGCGTCATCTGCAGACACCTGCGCCCCTATTCCAACGTTCGCGTGTGCCTATGCGTGCAAAAAGTCCTCCTGCTCTTGGCTCCCTTTTCACCTCTCCGTATGGTTCCTCCCGCAACTTCCCGCTTTGAAGAGAATGGACCGGTCAGCGATTAAGTCTGCCCGGGAGGAGGGAGGGATCAACACAGTGGCAGAGCCGGCCGCTCCTCCCTTCCCCGAACCAGCGCCGCTTCTCTCTCTTGGTGGCTCCTGCGGACTGGAAGTCGCCGTGCTGCGCCTTAAATGGACTTCACACTCCGGGAGCGAAGCTTCAGCCGTGCAAAGGGCCAGGCGGGGGTGGGGGTGCGGGGCGAGGTGGGCGGGGGCTGGGAAACCGGCAGGAAAAGGTGGCTGGAGAAAAGTTATCCCGGCCTTAAAACACCCGCGAGGGCTCCCTGCGTTGCCCGAGCGTCTGCTAACCAAAACGCCAGAATAGGCGTTGATTGCTTACCTGAACGCCTCTTCTCGTACGGTGAGCGGGTACAGCAGTCACATGGGTTGCTCATGTCCAATCCGGTGGAACTGAGCCTAGTGTTAAAAAAGCTTGCTGGATCCGCCCCTTCCCCAGAATTCGCGAATCCATAGACTAGGCTCAGCTGTGAAGCTCTGTAGTGTTCAACTCTCATTGTTAGAGGAAGAAAGGTTATAGGAAGGTAAAGAAGACACATACAAGGGCGGGAAGTGACTGCTGTACCCGCTCACCGTACGAGAAGAGGCGTTCAGGTAAGCAATCAACGCCTATTCTCCGTACTGAAGGAGCGGGTCCAGCAGTCACATGGGACATACCCAATAGATGGTCCCTAGGGTGGGATTAGATTGCTATCGTGTGAGATAACGGATTGGAGTACCCTTCTGCCGAAGGCAGCGTCCGCTGAAGCGTAAGAGTCAATCTTGTAGTGCCTGATGAAGGAATTTGGCGAGGCCCAAGTGGCTGCTTTGCAGACCTCCTCCAACGGGGCTTGAGTCGCCCAAGCGGCCGAGGTGGCTGCGCTCCTGGTGGAATGCGCTGTGATGTTCCTTGGAACTGAGAGGGAGGCCGACTCGTAGGCCTTAGATATAGTCCCTCTGATCCAACGGCCTATTACTGTTGAAGACACTTTGGCACCCATGACTCTGGGGTGATAGGCTATAAAAAGTGCTTCTGACCTCCGAAAGGGTCCTGTGCGTTGGATATAGATTCTCAGCGCTCTAATGAGATCCAGGGTGTGCCATCTAATTGCCAAGGGATGGTCTCGTTGGAGGCAGAAGGAAGGTAGGACAATATCCTGAGTTCTGTGGAACATGAAACTGACCTTGGGTAAGAAGGTGGGGTCCAGTCGCAAGACTACCTTGTCCTGATGAAATTGACAAAGGTCCTGCCTGATTGAGAGGGCAGCCAGCTCCGAAATGCGTCGGGCAGAGGTAATAGCCACCAGGAATGCTACTTTAAAGGATAGGTACCTGAGGGACGCCGATTTTAGGGGTTCGTATGGTGCCTGCGTGAGGGAATGGAGAACCTGTGGCAAATCCCAGGATGGATACCTATGGACCTTGGAAGGTCTGAGGTTGGCTATGCCCTTGAGGAATTCCTGAACTTCTGGAAAGGAGCGGAGAGGCTGTCTGCGGGGCCCCGCTAGGACAGAGGAAATGGCCGCCAGATGACGCCGGAGGGTGCTGGTGGAAAGTCCCTGATGGAAACCTTGCATAAGGAAGGAAATGATTCTGTGTATGGGGATGCACAGGGGAGAGAGGCCTTCCTGTAGACACCACTGGTGAAACCTGGACCACGTGTGGTCGTAGATTCGATTGGTCGAACCCCTTCTGGCCTTTAAAATGACCTCCACTGTATCGGGGTCGTGGCCACGCAGTTCTAAGTCTCTCCTGATAACAGCCAGGCGGTGAGGTGGAACCACTCCGGGTCTGGATGGAATGAGGCCCCCTGCCGCAGCATATCCCCCGAAACGGGGAGTCGCCAAGGGTCCTGGACGGACAACTGTTGGAGATCCGCGAACCAGGGCCGGCGGGGCCAATGAGGGGCGATTAGGATTACTCGGGCCCTCTCGGTGAGGACCTTGTGAATCACGTCCGGGAGAATTGGAATTGGAGGGAATGCGTAAAGTAGGCCTGGAGGCCATGGGCTCCGGAGGGCATTGATTGCTTCCGCTCCCGGGGATGGAAATCTGGAAAAAAAGCGAGGGAGTTGGGCGTTCGCATTGGTCGCGAAGAGATCCAGAACTGGTAGGCCGAATCTGAGGCTGATTTGATGGAACAGGTCTTGATGGAGGTTCCACTCTCCTGGGTCTATCGTTGCTCGAGATAGCCAATCCGCCTGGACGTTGAGGCTCCCCGAGATGTGGTCGGCTAGGAGCGACCGAAGATGTTTTTCCGCCCAAAGGCCTAACTTGAGGGCCTCCCTCATGAGGGCCTTGGATCTCGTGCCCCCCTGTCTGCAGATATGGCTTTTTGTGGCAATGTTGTCGGTGAGAATGAGAACGTGCCGGTTGGGAATGCGAGGAGAGAAATGCTTCAGAGCCAGGGAAACGGCTCTTAACTCTAGCCAATTGATTGGCTTGGAAGCTTCCTCCGGGGACCACCTGCCCTGGGCTATCATCCCCTGGGCGTGGGCGCCCCATCCCGATAGACTGGCATCTGTGGTGATGACAAATTGATCCGGGCACCTGAACGGGGATCCTTTGTCCATGGCCGGAGACTTCCACCACTTGAAGGATCTGCGAACAATTGGTGGGATGACAATGCGACGACTTGAGTTGCTGTGCCCCGATCTCTGAAAGGGTAATAGGAGCCATTGTAGTTCCCTAGCATGAAGTCGAGCCCAGGGAATGATGCCTATGCATGACACCATCTTCCCCAAAAGGGAAGACAGGGTTACTATGGATACTGAAGGTTGAGATAAAATGCAAGAAATTAACTCCCCTATACTGAATTTTCTCTCAGGAGAGAGAAAGACCTGGGAGGATTCTGAATTAATAACGGATCCCAGGTGTAAGATGGATGTGGAAGGTTGGAGATGACTTTTGTCAAAGTTGATGGAAAATCCATGGTCCTGAAGAACTGACATGGTGACAGAAAGGTCTGTTTTCACTTTCTCTAGGGAGTTCCCATGAATCAAAATATCATCAAGATAACATAAAATGTGAATGGGAGACGCCCGGATATGGGCCGCCAGGGACCCCAAGAGCTTTGTAAAGACCCGAGGGGCCGAGGAAAGGCCAAATGGCATCGCCCTATACTGGAAATGCCTGCCCTGAAAGGAGAAACGTAAAAATTTTCTGTGGCATTTGGCTATAGGAATGTGGAGGTAGGCCTCAGTGAGGTCTAAAGAGACCATGAAATCTCCCGGGTGGATGGCGGCCAAAATGGATGATAAGGAGTGCATCTTAAACTTCCTATATTTGATGAATAGGTTCAGCTTCTTTAAATCCAAAATAGCTCTCCAACCTCCGGAGGATTTTGGAACCATAAATAGGATGGAATAAAAACCTAGACCCTTCTGACCGGGGGGAACCGGTTGAATGGCTCTGATGGACAATAAGTGGGAAATGGCCTCCTCCATACGGTTACAATCTGAGGAGGACCTGGGAGAAGGGCAGGAAATAAAACGTTTCGGGGGGGGAGAAATAAATTCTAAAAGAATGCCTGTTTGAACAGTGTCAATGACCCAGGGGTCCTTGGAGGTGAGACGCCAATTAGAGGCGAAATGGGCTAGGCGACCACCTATGGGAATCGAGGAAAAACTACCATCTAGGTTTTTTTGAAGCCCTGTTAGAGGACGCTCCCCTTTGGAAGCGAAAACCTCTGCCCCTGGAGTTCCTACCTTGGGAACGAAAGCGGGGGGAATACTGACCTGGAGATCTCTGATAGGAAGCCGCTTGATCTTGCTGACGCCCTGGGCGACGAAAGGACTGCGTTTTGGTAGCCTTTTTGGTGGTTGGACCCAATACTTTCTTCTTGTCTGTGGTTTCCGTGAGGAGTGGATCCAGAAGATCCCCAAAAAGAAGGTCGCGCTTTAAGGGTCCCAGAGATAACTGCCACTTCTGACGTACTCCTGCTTGCCAAGGGCGAAGCCATAGGAGTCTTCTTGCCGTTGTAGAAGCTGCAATAGACTTAGCAGAAAATCTAGTAGATTGTAAAGTGGCATCAGCCACGTACTGAGCAGCTGCAAAGACCTTGTTGAAGTCTTGTTGACCTCTCAAGTCATCGGGAGGAATATGCTGTTGAAGTTGGCGAAGCCACAGAAGCATGGCTCTGGAGAAAAAGGAAGCCGCTGCAGAACTTTTAATGGCCCAGGAATCTGCGGTGAATCCTCTTTTGAGCATTTGTTCAATCCGCTTGTCCTCTGGGCGGAGGACTTCCTCTGCTTCGCCTGGCACAGCAGCCGCCGAGTGAAGGATCTTGACAGGTTCATCCGGTTTAGGAAAGGATAGGAGCTCCTCATAGGAAGAGGAGAGTTTGTACAACTTTTTGTCCTTGGTTGAGGGATTAAGCCCAGAGGCTGGGAAATCCCACTGCTTAAGTAAGGCATCTTTAAACAATTTAGGCATAGGAATTACCTCGTTATCCTCCTGTTCCTCTGTGAAGTAAGGTAAATTCTCCTCCGGGGGATCAGTGGATGTGGAGGCCTGTTTCTCCTGGGCCGCCAATCCCGTAGAAATTCTAGCTTTGAGGAGGAGAGATTTGAACAATTGAGAAGGAAAAATAGTAATTGGAGAAGGAACCTTTATTTGGGATTCCTCATCATCTGAGAGGCCTTGAAAGGGATCCTCATCCTCCTCCATATCCTCATATTCGTCCTGAGAGGAATCTGATTCATCCTGAATAGGAGCTCTAACCGCTGGGGAAGAACCCAAGGGGCGGGAGGGACGAGGAGGTGGAGGAGGTAAGGGAAGCGCATTGATGGTAGAGAGTTTAGCATCAATGGCCTTGGATAACACAGAAAAAATAGATTGGAATTCAGGAGGTAAACTAGAAATATCAGCAGGAATGGCAGAAGAATCCCTGAAGGCCTGGGAGGATCCTGGCTGGGGGGAATCTTCAATAATATCTGGTTCCTCTGGACCTATTCCCCATAGGTTAGGTTGGGGTCTGTCTAGGTTTGGCTCATCCAGAGATAACACAGTGACCCCAGAAGAAGGCAGATTAGAAGCCTCTGGGGGGTCATGACTACTGAGTACTTGGGCCTGTACTTTCAAACGCTTTGCTGATTTGTCATGGATTTTTTGTAGGGCTAGGTCCCTTCTCTTCTCAGCCCTGGTGACCTTGGTCGAGGGGCGGGCCCCTGAAGAAGAGGAGGTCGAGGCCTGGGGGATACTGGTAATCTCATCGCCTGTAGGCCTGGCCTCTCTGGGACCTTGAGTGGTGCCTCTCTTGGGAAAAGTAGCCATAGTCTGACAATTAACAGAAGACAAGGCTGAGCCAAATAACTGAATAATTAGGGAGAAGAATTTCAAAGACTTCCCAAGAGGAATGGATCCTGCTCCGAGGCCTCGGAGCTGCTGAGACTTGAGGGCAATCTGGGCAAACCCAGAGTTCGTGTCCCCAAATACAGCGTGGCCAGCCTCCCTAAACTTTAATTAAAGTAACCAAGGCACTCTGGTTGGAGGCTTAGCCGGTGGAGAATTAAGCCTGAGCGTCCCAAAGCCCACTCCGGGATCCAAGCGGTGGACTGAGGCCTACGCGGCTGGCAGAAGGCCAACACGAGAGGCCTAAATTTAAAAAGGGCGCGAAGGCCTTCGCGCCGAAAAATCGCTCCGTAATAGAATTCTTAAAGGGGAAGCGATCGACTAAGTCCAGGAGACTAGAAACAAGCGTCTCACTCCGCGGGAGGTATTTCTTAAGCCCTTTAACAATAATAAATCAATGAAGCAATACTTGCACCAAGACCTCCAGGCCAAAGGATTAAAGGAATCCACAAGCGGCAGCGGGGATCGTAAACGGCAAAACAGCCGGGGGAAAACGAAACCGCAACTTCTCCCAAGGAAAAAAACCGAGCCACAAACGGCTGGCGCTATTAGTGCAAGTAAACAAATAAGGATAAACAATTCTTACTACTTTTGAAGGAAAGATCGAAGGGAAGGTGTTAGAATGTTGAACGAGCTATCACAATACAACCGCAGGATATGCGAACTGAGCGAATTCTGGGGAAGGGGCGGATCCAGCAAGCTTTTTTAACACTAGGCTCAGTTCCACCGGATTGGACATGAGCAACCCATGTGACTGCTGGACCCGCTCCTTCAGTACGGAGAAATCGAAGGTCAACGCTTAGCCAAAGTCCTAGAAATCAAAGGTCAGCGCTTAGCCAAACTCCCAGAAAGCAAAGGTCAGTTCATAATCCAAAGTCAAAAAAAGGAAGGTTAAGCTGCCAATCAAAATCCAGAAAAATAAGGCTAAGCAGTTAGCCCAAAGCCACAAAAACAACAATAGGCAGGTAGCCCAAAGTCAGAAAAACAAAGCTGAGCATTTAAGCAAAACTCAATATATCAAATTTCAACCATTAGCCAAAATCCAAGAAAGCAAAGGTCAGCACTTAGCCAAAATTGAATAACTCAAAGCTCAGCAGTCAACCAAAAGTGAAGAAGTCACAGCTCAGCAGTCAACCAAAAGTCAAGAACAGGAAGAAAGACAGGATGAAATGGAACAGATAACTACTGGTGTAGGCATGGTGGCTGATTTTCATCAAAACCGTGCTGATTTTAACCAAGGTTCACATATATGTGTTAATAACATGGCCGTGTGTGTTTATGTGAATAATTGAACCTTGGTTAAAATCAACTCCATATTATGGCTAGAACTTTCATTCAAGAACTTCATTCTTTAGGCACTTTGGCTGTCCTTATTAGAACTAGGAAGCTAAGAAGGATTGGATAGGGTTACCTATGTGGAAGAGCATTTTTTAAAAACCCAAAAGCTTTTCCCACTCAACATAGGAAGAAAAGGTTGGAGTGAGTTTTGAGAGTTGCTTAACTATCTTTCAAAAATGTCCACCAGTGAGAGGCCTGTGAATGGCGGGAGCTTTCCTGCTAAAGAGGGATGCAAAAGGGTTCGTGATCGTTTTTATGTCCAATATTTTACATCTCTGACATTCAGAATAGAAAGACAAAAAGCATCTATTATAATAATAATAATAATAATAATAATAATAATAATAATAATAATAATAATAATTAAAAAAAAATTACATCTCTTTTAGAAAGTGAAATGCATATTTCTTGGTTTTATTCATGAGAGGGATGTCTAATTCCATTCGTTTAGGGCAGTGATGGTAAACCTTTTTCTCCTTGGGTGCCGAAAGAGGGAGCATGCATGCTATCGCTCATGCGTGAGTGCCCACACCCATAATTCAATACACGGGGAGGGCAAAACAGCTTCTCCTGCCCCCCAGAGGCCCTGTGGAGGCCGTAAACGGCCTGAGTCCCAACTTCTGGTGGTCGCAGTAGCCTCTTGCTTCATCCTCCCCAGGCTCTTTGTAGCCAAAGGAGGGTAAAAACGTCCTCATCCATCCCCCCGGGGCCTCTCGGGAAGCCAAATATGCCCTCCCAGAGCCTCTGTGTGAGCCAAATATCAGCTGGCTGGCACATACATGCACATTGGAGCTGAGCTAGGGCAATGGCTCGTGTGCCAACAGATATGCCATCACTGGTTTAGGGAGTCTCATTATCACAAAAATGGGCCGCGATGGCTCAGTGGTTAAAGACGCTGGGTTTGTCAGCTGGACAGCTGACAGCTTGGGTTCGAGACCCGCATAGCACCTAATGGGAGAGCTCCCGTTACTTGCCTCAGCTCCTCTGCCCACCAAGCAGTTCGAAAGCATGCAAATGTGAGTAGATGAGTAAGTACCACTCTGGTGAGAAGGTGCCTCTGACATATAGCCAGGCAGGCCACACGTGCACAGACATTGTTTTCGGACAATGCTGCCTCCCTCGGTTAAAAAGGGAGATGAGCATCTCCCCTTTAGAGTCGGTCCCGACAGAACAGAGTAAATCTTGTGCTGCAGTTAATTATCATAAAGATGGAGAGCCCTGTTTGAAGGGGCAAAGGAATCGCCTGGAAATTCCAGGCAGCAAAATGTAAGTTTCTCACCACCCTTGTTTTTTATTTTGGTCTTTTCCTTCCGTTTCCTTATTGACATATCTGTGACTTTCCAGCCTGTGCTCTTTCATGAGGGATGCTGTCTCCTCTTGTCTTTTTACAGCCCAAAGGTGCCGAGGAAAAACCGATTCCCATGGAGGAAGAGGATGAACTGGACCAAGCTACATTCAGAATTGTGAGTCTTCTCTAGGCACAAAAAGGGGGGAAAATAAAAGAGGGCTGGTCATCCACCCTACAAAATTTCCCTTTGACTCACGAGAGCAGCAGCTATTTAATTACAAAATCTGCTTACGTCTTCAGACTTCAGACTTTCTTTAGGACAGAACCAAATAAAACAGGAAGACGTACGATTACAATTGACCCCAGAATTTATGTTTGTTAAGTGGGAAATTAGCCAAGTGAGTTTTGCCCCCATTTTACGACCTTTCTTGATACAGTTGCTAAGTGAATCGCTGCAGTTAGAAACGTGGTTGTTAAGGGAACCGCAATGACCACAGGACTCTCCTACCGCCATCAATAGGAAGCGGTTGCCAAGCGTCCGAATGTAGATCGCAGGACCCTCTGGATGCTGAGGAGGGTCATCGGTCCTTAGTTGAGAAAGCTGACATGCTGCCGAGCCAAACACCGGTCCTTGGCGTTTCCATCTCGACAGACAGTGACTTTTCCCACCACCAGTTTATCTCTCAAACAGGAGAATCAGAGATTGGCTGAGAGGGGATTGGAAAAGGAGATTCTCCCTGCAAGAAGGAGGAACCTTCCACTCAAAGGTTGTCCTCTCTGCAGCATGTTTGACTTGTCTCGGGAACAAAGAAAACTCTGGTGGCTGCCATCTTAGAAGGGGGCCCACAGCAGATCCCCTCCCCCAAATTCAAGCCCCCCCCCGCCCAGCCTCCAAAGGTTTTCCTAAGTCAGGGTCTCTCTTCACTCGGCCTTTCTTCTGATGTGCGATTAATGCAGAACTTTGTTTTTTCTGTCCTCCAAGTGCAAAAAGCTGATGAAGCCGGTGAAAAAGTCACTGAAGAAGTTGGACAAACCAGACAAAGGACTTTCGGACCAAGAGCTGCTGGAGCAAACCCGGACTTGCCTACTTAATATCGGGGACCACATTATGGAGTGTGTGAAAATCCATATTGAACCAGAAGTTTTGGACACATGGAAAACGTGAGCCCCTCCCTCCCTCTCTCATGTTGCAGTCAAACCTAGGGGTCAGGAGTCTTTTTGAGTTTGGAGGTATAGGGAAGAAGAGGCTGAACCTGGGGATGGAATTAAAAGAGGAATCAGCCAACAATCTCTACATAGCCACAAACAAACTAAGTCCAATTCCTGCTGAAATGCCACAAAGGAGATGCAGTCTCCAATTGTGCTGAATTCCTGTAAATTCATATTTTAGTCCAAACTGCCAGAAAACCACGGTACAGGCATCGGCAGTAGTTAAGAGAAGTGGCAGACTGGTTCATGCCATGCTTAGACCAAGATCTGCAGACTTTGGGAATCTTCGTGACTCAAGTTTGAAGCAAGACATTTTAGGAAGTAGAAGGAGTGTAAGAGGGGATTTTTGGCCCCAGAATAAAATACCCCTCCATCCTTGTTTGTTTGGGGCATCACTTTTCCCCTGCATGAAAAGTTTGGGCTTTTGGCCCAGTTCCTGTAGAGAAAATTTAAATGTATGTCTCTCTCCTTTCAGGAATCTATGGATTTATGTTTCGAAATTTATCGAATTTAACACCCAGAAATTGTACAAATTATACAAAAAGGCAAGCAGAAAGCGAGACCGGGAGCAGGAGGTAAGAACAGAGGCGTGTGTTTGTGTATGTTTGTGTTGTGCGGAAGAATGGAAGGGATCACAAATAGAGAAGGAAGGAAGGGGAACATCTTGCGCGGAAGAAAACCCCAGCAACTAGAGGAATTCTGCCTGAGACTTTTAGGTGGGATTGTGCTCTTTTCCTTGTCTTTCTCTTTTCTTTCTCTTCATCAAACCTTGATAGTGAAGACATCTTTGGTCACAAAGGAAGAGGTGGAGGATGGAAAACCTATTCTTTCTGTTTGTGTCTTTAATCCGTCCCTCTAGAAGAGGCCCTCTCCAGCTCAATCCCTCCTCCCCAGCCCCTGGTTTATAAGACCCCAACCATTGTTACTGCTGGCCTTTTGAGTTCTCTGACGATGTTGTCTTTCTGCTCGGCAGGAACCGAAGAAGAAGAAGCAGAAGGAGGAAGAGGAAGAAACGCAGCTTCACCCGGAAATTCCAGGGCCCAGCAAAGCTAGTGCCAGGTCTCTTGGCACCCTTCACCCCCTTCGCCCAAAGCCGCAGCCACCAGGTCCTCCTCACTCAGCCAGGATGCACGGAGATGCCTACAGACAATACAACCAGCCACCTGGGGAACATTTCAGCCGCACAGGTGAGAGGTTTTCAGTCTGGTGCCTCTTTGCCTATTTACACTGTAGCTATCTCCAGGGCCGCCATCAGGGATTTTGGGGCCCAATACAGCCTAAGTGCCTGCCCTCCCCCGCCATTTTAAAACTACTGCCCCCCAAATCCCGTGCCATGCCACCATGGCCACACACCCTGGGCAAGCCCTCCTCCGGCCCTCTGAGGTCAAACACAGCCCTGATGTGGCCCTCAATGCAATTGAGTTTGACACCCCTGGCCTAGAGGCTAAATCCTATGACCAAGGGCTAAGAGAAGGAGTATGTTTAGCTCAACTAATAGAAAGCTGAGGGGGAATATAATAGTAGTTTCCCAATCCTTAAAGGGCTGCCACAGAGCAGATGGCATCTATTTATTCTCCATGCCACCTGAAGATAGTACAAGAAGCAATGGGTGGAACCTCACCAAGAAGAAATGCAATCTGGAAATAAGGAAAAACCTGGGACTGGGCGGCATAGAAATAAATAAATAAATAAATAAATAAATAAATAAATAAATCCCTTCTTTTTTATTAAAATAAATTAATACCGTATATACTCGAATATAAGTCGATATTTTCAGCACAAAAATGTGCTGAAAAATCCAACCTCGACTTATACTAGAGTCACTGACTTTCACTGACCTGAAAACTGTCTCAAAGCTCCAATGTGAAAGGCAGGGAGGAAAGAAACCTCATGGCTGGCAACAGGAGGGTTTTTTTTCTTTCTGCTCTTGCTACCCCTGAGCTGCCTGATTGGCAGCAGGCTGAACCAATCACAGCTCCTTCTCTACACAGAAAGGAGGCACTGAGAGAGCTATCTGATTGGCAGCAAGCTGTACCAATCACAGCTCCTCCTCTACAGGAAGCACTGGGGGAAGGGGCGGGAGGGTTGAAGAGACTTTTAGAAGGAAGGAACCAAGGCTTTCTCTTCTGATCAAGCCAGCAACAATATTTTACTAGTAAATAAAATGTACAAGTAAAATGTAAGTTACCCATTTAAATTTGATTAACAGGATAGGTTATTTTGCTTAAAGTGGGGATAACTCTGTGTAATTAAACTTTTTCTTCCAACTATACTTATCCTACCCAAGAGGATTGTTAACGCTGACTTGTATAAAACAATACAAAGGTTAGGATAATATAATAGTATGAATTTTGTCATTAATCATTTGTTCTACGTAATTAATATGAATAGATTTACCTATATCATGTAGAAGAAAGATTTTACAGTTAATGATTGAGTAACCGCCAATTGTTATTTACTGATCTATTGAGATAGTAATAATGATTTTAACTTATGAAACACGTTTTAAATGGAAAATCTGAATATTTATCACATGGAAGTTTGATTTAAGCAATTGTTTTGAAAGAATATATGAAATTCCAATTATTAAGAAAATTATAATGATATTGTAATGAAGATTAAGATAACAGGTTTTAAGATTAAGATAACATTCCTAAAGATATTTTAAGAGGTTTTTGGAATTAAAAAAAAAGAAAGATTTTGGAAGGGGAGGAAGAAAGATGCAATAAATGAAAAACATTTTGGAAGGGAAAAAGTTATATAATATAATAATAACAGGGTTGGAAGGGACCTTGGAGGTCTTCTGGTCTAACCCCTTGCCTAGGCAGGAAACCCTACACTACTTCAGACAAATGGGTATCTAACATCTTCTTAAAAACTTCCAGTGTTGGAGCATTCACAACTTTTGGTGGCAGGCTGTTCCACAGATTCATTGTTCCAACTGTCAGGAATTTTCTCCTTAGTTCTAAGTTGCTTCTCTCCTTGTTTAGTTTCCACCCGTTGCTTCTTGTTCTGCCCTCAGATGCTTTGGAGAATAGGTTGACTCTTTCTTCTTTGTGGCAAACTCTGAGATATTGGAAGAATGCTATCATGTCTCCCATGGTTCCTTTTTTCTTTAAATTAGATATACCCAGTTCCTGCAACCGTTCTTCATATGTTTTTTTATTCTCCTACAAAAACAATTTTAAGAAGCTACAATAGAAGAATATTCCACTTTTATAAGTTACCAATAGCCACTGTATTTTCCACCCTGGACTTATATTCAAGTCAATAAGTTTTCCCAGTTTTTGTGGCAAAAGTAGGTGCCTCGGCTTATAATTGGGCCAGGAGTCTTTTTGAGTTTGGAGGTATAGGGAAGAAGAGGCTGAACATGGGGATGGAATTAAAAGAGGAATCAGCCAAGAATCTCTACATAGCCACAAACAAAGTCCAATTCCTGCTGAAATGCTGCAAAGGAGATGCAGTATCCTTTGTGGCATTAATTAATTAATTAAATAAATAAATAAATCCCTTACTTTTTTTAATTAAAATAAATTAATGCCGGTAATTAAAAAAACCCAAAATCCATTACTATTAAAACTAAAACAACCAGCAAAACTATTAATAAAAACAGGTGAGGGCTGGGGGTTTTTCTCTGTTATTATTTAAGTGCTTTTACCATATGCTTTAAATCAAGAATCACCTCTCTCTCTGTTTCTCTCACTTTCCTGCATTCTCTGCCTCAATCATTTTCTCATTTCTCTTTTTTTCTCCCTTTTTTCTATCATTTCTCTCTCTCTTCCTTCCACTCTTCTCTCTCTCTTTCTTCCTCTCTCATCTCTCTTTCTTTCTTTCTCTCTTTCTCTATCTTGCTTTCTTCCTCTCTCTCACTCCCTCTCTCATCTCTTTCTTTCTCTTTCCCTATCTTGCTTTCTTCCTGTCTCACTCTCTTCCTTCCTCTCATCTCTCTTTCTTTCTTTCTTTCTCTCTCTTTCTCTCTTTCTCCCCCTCTTGTGTTGGGGATGGATTTTAAAGCAGGACTTCAGCAGGCAGGCACCATAGTGAAAACAAACTTTATTTTATAAACAGAAAAAGTTCATTGAGCCAGCTGCGCTTTATCAAGCAGCTTCTAACAAAAACATGGCTACAAGCACACAGGAAGGTTAGATTAGAATGTGCTCGCTCACATAAGCAAGCGGATATATATATAGGAAACAGAGAAAGATAAGGATTGTGGGAGTGATGTAAGAGGGGGTGTGATCAGAGCAAATAAAGAAACACAGCAACACTTGAACTAAGGAAAGTCTCTGTTGGCTGGCAATTCTCAGCGTGACACCCCTTCTTTGGCAGTCATCAGGGACTTTGATTCACTTCAGGCACAGTTTCTCAGAAAGGTATTCGTGTTGGTCAGCTGGCAGTGGCTTATTCAGCACATCAGCGATCTGTTCATTTGAAGGCACATATTGTAGAGTCACGAATCCTTGTTGCACATATTTTCTCGCATTTTTATATCGTAAATCGACGTGCCGTGAACGTGCTCCCACATATTCAGCATCAGCAATGAATTTCACTGAAATATTATCTTCCATAATGACAATAGGTTTCATTGGCTCTGCCCAGATACTAGTAATGAGAGCAGAAACATTGGTTAAATCATTGCAACAGTCAGAAACACAAGCATATTCGGACTCAGTGGAGGAACAAGAAATAAATCTCTGCTTTCTGACTTTCCAATATATTGGACACTCATTCAAAAACATTATGAAACCAGAAGTACTTTGACGAGTTTCAATGTCACTCGCCCAATCAGAATCTGCATAGCAAATCAGTCTAGGATACTTGTTTTGTTCTGGTTCCAGGAACAACTTTATGTCCATCGTGTGCTTCATATATCTGAGCAATCTCTTTATACATGACCAATGAAATACAGTCGCGTTGCCTACGTGTCGTGACAACAAATTCACACTAAGTGAAATGTCGGGTCTTGTCCAACTACTAATATATAACAATGACCCAATTACTGAGCGATAAAGTGTTTGGTCCTTAAACAAAGGACTATTTTGGTATGTCAACCTATAAAAATCTGTCTGCATTGGAGACCGACATGGGTGTGCATCAGCCATATTGCATTGTTGTAACAATTGATCAATCTTGTTTGATTGTGAGAGACTAAACCCCTTCTTAGTTTTCTGAATTTGAACCCCTAAGTAATCATGAATGTGTCCTAAGCTTTTTAGTGTGAAATGTTTTGCTAAACCCTTTGCAAAATTCTCACTCATATGTTGATTTGGACCAATATACACAATATCATCAACATACACAAGAACAATTTCATAAACATTACCTTGCCCTTTTGTAAACACGCATTGATCAGAGTCGGACTTAATAAAGCCCATTGAATTTAGTTTGTCAATTAGACATCTATGCCACATTAAACCAGATTGTTTCAATCCGTATAGACTCTTTTGCAGTCGCCAGACACATCCTTCCTGGTCCTGGAATCCGGGTGCGCCTTTCACGTAGATTTCTTCATCTAGATCAGCATTCAGATATGCAGTTTCAACATCAAACTGGAAAACTTCTAAATTCAGGGCAGCGGCAGTTGTTAAGGCAATTTTGACACTTTCATTTCTGACAGTAGGTGAATAAGTATCGGTGTAATCATCAGGAAAAGTCTGAGAGTAGCCTTGTGCTACTAATCTAGCTTTGTATAGTTCCTCACCGTTTGGCTTTCGCTTAATTCTATAGACCCATCGTGTGCCAATAACTTTCTTATGTTCTGGAGGGTCAACATGTTTGTACACCTTCAATTTCTTTAAACTGTCAAGTTCAGCTTGCATGGCATTATACCATTTTTCCTGTTCAGGTTCAGGTAAATGTTTTATTTGATAAAAATTATCGGGAGGAAGTAAAACATTGTTACAAATAACAGGAAACAATTTTTGAGCTACTTGCGCTTGATATCTCTGAGGAGGAACTCCTTTTGTGGTTCTCTTGGAACGTCGTAGAACCGTGGTTCATTCATTTTGGTCATCTCCATCTTCATTTACATCGCTAATAACATCATCTGCGACTGATGAAGACTGTACATCAGGAACATCTGGGACAACTGGAACATCTGGAACATCTATCTGAGAGTCAGGTTGCGCTGTACCTTGAACATCTTTAGGAAAATAAACTGATGTGTCGTTACTGTGTATCCTGGACCAATTTGTATCTTCCTCAAATTTTGCTGAATTGGAAACAATAGCTCTGTAATTAGAGTCAGTAAATTTATAATACTTGGAACTTTCATCAAAACCTATAAATCTCAATTTTTGTGCCACTGGACCACCCTTCTTTCTTTGAGCCAGTGGAATGTTAACCATGGCATACGAGCCAAATATGTGAAGGTTTTGAATGTCAGGCTTCTTCCCATAAAACATATAGTACGGAGTTTGTTTTAACACACTGCTCCAAGTACGATTAACAAGGTAGTTTGCATACCTTAATGCTTCGCCCCAATAAGCATTATCGAGATCAGCGTCTTCTAAGAGACAGCGATACATAGTCTGTAGAACACCTTGCCTTCGTTCAGCTATCCCATTGTGGGCCGGAGTGTAAGGTGCTGAAGCTTGGTGCTGTATTCCTTTGCGTCTCATCCAGTTCTGGAATCGCTGAGACATAAACTCACCACCACGATCACTTTGGATTCTTCTAATACGGACACCGAATTGATTGAAGACCTTTGCAGCAAAGTCTGTAAAGATCTGAAACGTCTCTGATTTCTGTTTCATTAGATACACAAAGCCATATCTAGAAAAACTATCAACAATTGTTAAAAAATACTTATTGTTACCCCTAGTAGGCCGAAATGGACCGACAATGTCGGTATGAACCAAATCGAAAATGCGTGAAGACAAACGAAAGGCATGTTTAGCAATGGGGGCAGCCTTTGATTTAGATTTATTACAAACAAAACAATCAAGATAAATAGGACAATTACTATCAACTTTGAAACCGTTCACGCACTCAGGCATCTTAGATAATACATCATAGGAAGCATGGCCCAAACGTCGATGCCAACGGTGGATGCACCTAGAATGAAAAGGTTTATTTTTTAGTAAAGGTTTAGCATTTGCAAAATGATGCGGAACATCTTGTGATTCATTGGCTTTATGAGCCTCTGATTTTATAATAGCAGCAGGTTTTCTCTCTGGGCCTGCGCTTTCATGTTTTGGAACGCTCATACTTACATCTACCAATGAATGAAAGTTCGTCTTGAGGTAGAAAACACCACCAATCGGAATGGCATGTGCGACAACAGTGCCATTTCTAATCATGTGGATATCAGAGTTCAATAGCATTGCTTTGTAGCCTAAGTCTTTGTTTAGGCGATGAAGGCTGAGTATGTTGCTTTCAGAATTTGGAATGTAGAGAACGTGTGGAATCGTCTGGTCCAGTTCATCTATGTAGATTGTTCCTTCTCCTTCGACTCGAGATAAGTTTTTTGAGAATCCATACACCTCCTTAATGTCGGATTCACGTAATTCCGTAAAAAGTTCTTTTTGGTGAGTAATATGAAAAGCAGCTCCACTATCTATAGTCCATAAACGTTTTGTGTTGTACTCACAATTTAAGTCAGGAACGTTTTTCTGAAGCACAGTATTGATTTTTGATTGTGATTCGCTTCCGGAACCTCGTTGAGCTGACCTATAAGTACTGGAACCTCTGCGTCTACTGCCTGTGGAACGTCTTCCTCTATTCTGGGCAGGATATTGAGAGCGTTGTGGATCAGCAGATTGAGAGCGTTGAAAATCTGATCTTCTAGACAGGTTACTCCTTTGTTGGTAACCACGACTCACTGGAGATCTAATAGTAGTGAATCTGGGTTTCCGCATTCGTTCCATAATGATTTCTTCTTCGGTCAACATTTGGCAAACTCTGGTTGTAGTGCGTTGAGGTATGGGTATACTAAGACACTTCGTGATAGCTTCTTTCCAGTCCTCATTTAACGACGTGAGGATTGCAGTAGTCATTTGTATATGGTCAATATTGTATCCTCTTTCGATCAATTCCTTCTGCATCGCCAAGAGCTTCGACAAGTGTGGAGCAATTTTCTCTCCAGGTTGTAATTTCGCATTAAAAAAATCAGTGAACAACAGGCATGTGCCCTCAGGAGAGATAGGACGGTACAGTTCATCGAGCGCGGTAATTATGGCGTTTGCAGTATTGGCAAGAGAGAATCTGATAGATAAATCTGTAACTAAAGACATGAGAATCAAAATGGTCGCTCTTCTATCTAAGGCTCTTTCTTCTTGTGTCCAGAGTCTGTTTGGTGGGTTGAATACAATGGTGTCAACCCCTTCTGCAGCTAATATCAGCGTGATCTGGTGTAACCACGTCTTATAATTTCGCCCATTATTTTGAAGTTGAGACTCACCTTGCAATGGTGACAAGGTAGAGAATTGTCTTGGAAATGCAGCCGGCATCTGTTGTTGCAGTTGAGGGCGTGGTGCCAATAATGGCTGAGCTGGTTGAAGTGGAATTTGCGCCGAGTCAACATTTCTCCGATCATCTGGTAACTTATATTGCTTCAAACGGTCACTAGATGGTGCTCCTGAATTCTCTGGCGATAAAACAACATTTTGATGCAGTTGCTTAAGTTGTCCACCAGGTGGCGCATTTTGGATCTGGCTTGGAATTGAGCCAAATCCCAGAGGAAAAGTTAAACTGGGTGTTTCCACAATTTGGCCACTGGGTGGTGCTGCATCTAGTTCCTTGAATGCTGGTAAATGCGTGGCCTCAACAGACTGTCTTGGAACAGAGACCATATTTTTCAATGTTAATGAGTCATGTATTTTCCCTTCACAGTATTCCACTTGTGCACTTCTTATCCGGCTCAGTTTGTTTTCTTTGTCAATAATTTGGGAGCTATAAAACCGGGCAAGATCCTTATCAGACTGGCTAAGATCTTTTGACTCTTTATCCAGTTTCAAATCTAATAAACATTTTTGTATTGCAGCAATATCATGCTTTAAATCATCTGCCAAGGACTTAGTAATTTGAATATTTATGTCATCGTCTAAAAGGTTGCTCTCATATAAAGTTGGCTTAGACATGAAACTTTGTTGAAATTTAACTTTTGGCTTCGCTCCTAGCTGTTCCGGTAAACTAGGATTTACAGCTATCTCTGCCTGAAAATGTGGGCTAATTGCCCTTGCTTCACCTATTTGATTTACAGGCTCAGTTAAACTAAGCAAGTTAGTAACTTCACTTATCTGTTCGATGGATGTCTGCTGAGTTGAAAAATTACTTTGAGCGAGGCCCGGCAGATGTTCAGACGGAGTCGGCATGATGCTTTGAAGTTCAGAAGAAGAAAAATCAAAAGCTTGCTGCCGCCGTTTCTTAGCAGGCATATCAGCCTGATTAAATTAAAAATAAAAATAAACGAACCATCCTCTGCTACCATGTTGGGGATGGATTTTAAAGCAGGACTTCAGCAGGCAGGCACCATAGTGAAAACAAACTTTATTTTATAAACAGAAAAAGTTCATTGAGCCAGCTGCGCTTTATCAAGCAGCTTCTAACAAAAACATGGCTACAAGCACACAGGAAGGTTAGATTAGAATGTGCTCGCTCACATAAGCAAGCGGATATATATATAGGAAACAGAGAAAGATAAGGATTGTGGGAGTGATGTAAGAGGGGGTGTGATCAGAGCAAATAAAGAAACACAGCAACACTTTAACTAAGGAAAGTCTCTGTTGGCTGGCAATTCTCAGCGTGACATCTTGCTCTCTCTCTTTTTCTCACTTTCCCTCTCTCTGTATCTTGCTTTCTCTCTCTCACTCTTTCTTGTTTTCTTTCTCTCAGCCTTTCTCTCTCTCATTCTCTCTCTCTTGCTATCACTTTCTCTCCCCCCTCTTTTTCTCTCTCTCTCTTTCTCACTTTCTCTCTATCTGTCTTTCGTTCTCCGGAGGCTAGCGAAAGTGATTTTCAATGTCGGGCGCACGGGCTGGCGCACGCTCTCCCCATCGCCTTGCCAGCCCGCCCGGAACATTCAAAGTAAGAAAAACCTTCGCTCTTACTTTGAATGTTCCGGGCGGGCTGGCAGGCCGATGGGGAGAGCGTGTGCCGGCCCGTGCGCCCAACATTGAAAATCGCCTTCGCCGGCCCCCGCTGTGAGAACGCCTGCCCCGCCTCTCCTGCAGCGGAGGAGCAAGAGAGGCGGATCGGGCGTGCGTGCGAGGGGCAGTGGCAAGTAGCCAGGGGCGCGAGAGGGCTAGAGGTGCGGGGGGGGCGGCCGCTGCTTCGTGCGCGCCCTTAGAAAAGGGTGCTCGGTGGGGCGTTTTGGTGTGCGCTGGCGCAGCCTACAGGGAACGGTGCTGGCCACAATGACTACTGCGGGCGCCAGGGGGCCGGCACACGGTGGCGGGCCAAAACCGCCCCCCCCATTTTTCAATTTGGCTGGGCCCCTGATGCCAGTACCAGTAGTACTGGCCTATCGGCGGCCCTGGCTATCTCTCTCTAGAAGTTACTATACAAAAAAAAAAAATCACAATTCTCTACCTACTATTCTCAGTTACAATACTCAGGTACAAGTCTCCAGCCACGATATTCTTCAGCCACCACAAGCAACACTAAACCACAACCCGCTCTATCTTCAAAAGACACACCTATGCAAAGCTGCTTTAGGGTATATACTTTGGTCAACCAATCAGATTACTTTACAATCTGCACATTCATCGTGACTGAAGAGTTTTACATTGTTAAAGTCATTACAATGATTACAGCTCTTCTCTCTGCAATTTGGAATATTACGTCAGGTAGGGCCCGATCCTGACCAACTCTGGATGGGCTGTTCCTGCTATGGAGACTTTGATGGCTCTGTTATTGTTTCCCCTCCTCCTTTTTCTTATTTTCTTCAAAAAGAGACAATAAAAACCAGATGAATAGTAGACAAAGGGAGAAGTACAGATTACAAAGTCCACGTGGGCTTCTTGGGAAAGACTGCTAGCTTCTTCCCCTTCCTTGTCTTGCAGGACGAAGGGAATGGCAGCAAAACCGCCAATTTAATCCCAGTTGGAATGTCTATTCAGTGCAGGGCAGGAACCGACACTACCCGCACGAGCGTCGCTGGCAGGAAAATACCAGGAATGTGGCACAACGGGAGCAGCACTGGAGCTCAAGACACGCTGGAAATAACCAGCCTAGCACCAGCATGCGTCAAAAGCGCCACTATGAGGAGTACGGCAGAGCGTGCTGTTACCAGGGACCTGTGGAATACAGGTGAGGGGCTAAGCAGGCCATTCGGCTAGTCCGTGTGGCATCTGCAGGAGTCAGCATGCCAAAAGCAAGGAATGGTGGTTGTCACAAAGATCATGGAAGGGAGATTGCAGGGACTACTAGAACTGTAGGGTTGGGTTAGGCTCTCCCTACCCTCTTACAACAGCAATACTCCAAAGAGTATTCTTTGAGTACCAGGAATAGTTGTGGGAGGTAAATGTCTAGCCCAGTGATGCTGAACCTATGGCAGGGGTGCCACAGATGGCACGTGGAGCGATATCTATTGGCATGAGAGCCGTTGCCCTATGTGCATGTGTGCGCCGGACAGCTGATTTTTGACTTACACAGAGTCTCTGGGAGGGCGTTTTTGGTTTCCAGAGGGATGGGGAAGACCTTTTTACCCTGCCTTGGATCCAGGGATGCCTTTGGAACCTGGGGAGAATGAAACACGAGCCTACTGGGCCCACCAGAAGTTGGGAAACAGGCCGTTTCCAGCCTCCAGAGGGCCACCAATGGGCAGGAGAAGCTGTTTTCGCCCTCTCCAGGCATTGAATTATAGGTGTGAGCATTCATGCGTGTGTGATTGCGCATGCACACTCTCTTTTGGCACTCGGGGGGAAAAAAGGTTCACCATCACTGGTCTAGCCTATGGATGTGGCTCATTAAAAGAGATCCAGCTTAGAAATAAGGAGAAATTTCCTGACAGCGAAAGCAATTAAGCAGTCAAATATTTATTTATTTTATTTATTTATTATTTGGATTTGTATGCCGCCCCTCTCCGAAAACTCGGGGCGGCTCACAACAAGTGAAAAGACAATCCAATACATAATCCAATTTAATTAAAATATTATAAATTTAAGAAAAACCCCTATACTAACATACACACACACAAGGATACCATATATAAATTCAACGTGCCCAGGGGAAGATGTTTAGTTTCCCCATGCCTGACGGCAAAGGTGGGTTTTGAGGAGTTTACGGAAGGCAGGAAGAGTAGGGGCAGTTCTGATCTCCGGGGGGAGTTGGTTCCAGAGAGTCGGTGCCGCCACAGAGAAGGCTCTCCCCCTGGGGCCCGCCAACCGACATTGTTTAGTTGACGGGACCCGGAGGAGGCCCACTCTGTGGGACCTAATCGGTCGCTGGGATTCGTGCGACAGAAGGCGGTCTCGGAGATATTCTGGTCCAGTGCCATGAAGGGCTTTAAAGGTCATAACCAACACTTTGAATTGTGACCAGAAACTGATCGGCAGCCAATGCAGACTGCGGAGTGATGGTGAAACATGGGCATACCTGGGTAGGCCCATGACTGCTCTTGCAGCTGCATTCTGCACGATCTGAAGTTTCCGAACACTTTTCAAAGGTAGCCCCATGTAGAGAGCATTACAGTAGTCGAACCTCGAGGTGATGAGGGCATGAGTGACTGTGAGCAATGAGTCCCGGTCCAGATAGGGCCGCAACTGGTGCACCAGGCGGACCTGGGCAAACGCCCCCCTCTCCACAGCTGAAAGATGGTTCTCTAATGTGAGCTGTGGATCGAGGAGGACGTCCAAGTTGCGGACCCTCTCTGAGGGGGTCAGTAATTCCCCCCCCAGGGTAATGGACGGACAGATGGGATTGTCCTTGGGAGGCAAAACCCACAGCCACTCCGTCTTATCCGGGTTGAGCTTGAGTCTGTTGACACCCATCCAGGCCCCAACAGCCTCCAGGCACCGGCACATCACTTCCACCGCTTCGTTGACTGGGCATGGGGTGGAGATGTAAAGCTGGGTATCATCGGCATATTGATGATACCTCACCCCATGTCCTTGGATGATCTCACCCAGCGGTTTCATGTAGATGTTAAATAGCAAGGGGGAGAGGACCGACCCCTGAGGTACTCCACAAGGGAGAGACCTCGGAGTCGACCTCTGACCCCCCACTAACACCGACTGCGACCGGCCAGAGAGGTAGGAGGAGAACCACTGAAGCACAGTGCCTCCCACCCCCAACCCCTCCAACCGGTGCAGAAGGATACCATGGTCGATGGTATTGAAAGCCGCTGAGAGATCGAGGAGCACCAGGACAGAGGATAAACCCCTGTCCCGGGCCCGCCAGAGATCATCCATGAACGCGACCAAAGCGGTTTCCGTGCTGTAACCGGGCCTGAAGCCCGACTGCTGGGGACCTAGATAATCGGCTTCTTCCAAGGACCGCTGGAGCTGGAGTGCCACCACCTTCTCGACAACCTTCCCCATGAAGGGAAGGTTGGAGACTGGACGATAGTTGTTGAGTACGGCTGGGTCCAGGGAAGGCTTCTTGAGGAGGGGGCGCACAAGCGCTTCTTTATAGAGTGATGGAAAAACTCCCCTCCCCAAGGAAGCGTTGGTAATCTCCTGGGCCCAGCTCCGTGTCACCTCCCTGCTGGCCGAGACCAACCAGGAGGGACACGGATCCAGTAAACAGGTGGCGGAACTCACAGCTCCAATGGCCTTGTCCACTTCATCAGGTGTCACCAGATCAAACTCTTCCCAGACAGGTGGACAAGTACGTGCCCCAGTCACCTCGACTGACTCATTGTCAGTCGACTCTGTTTTACAATTGGAGTCGAGGTCGGCCCGGATCTGAGCGACTTTATCAGCGAAAAACGTGTTAAACTCCTCGGCACTACTCTGCAAGGGCTCCCCAACTCCCCCCTGGTTAAGAAGGGAGCGGGTCACCCTAAACAGAGCGGCCGGGCGGGATTCCGCTGATGCAATCAAGGCGGCATGGTACGCGCATCTTGCCGCCTTGAGCGCCACTTTGTAAGTCTTAATAAAAGCTCTTACAAGTGTTCGATCAGATTCAGACCTGCTCTTCCTCCATCGCTTCTCTAGACGTCTCTTTTGGCGTTTCAACTCCCGGAGCTCCTCGTTGAACCATGGGGCTCTACGGGGTCTAGCGCCACGGAGAGGTCGCAAAGGCGCAATCCGGTCGAGAGCCTCCGCAGCAGCCGTATTCCAGGCCTCCGCAAGAGACTCCGCCGAACTGTGGATGAGTGCCTCTGGAATAACCCCAAGCGCCGTCTGAAAGCCCTCTGGGTCCATCAGGCGTCTGGGGCGGAACATCTTCATTGGTTCCGCCTCCCTGCGGGGAAGGATTGGAGCCAGGAAGTCAAGCCGTAGTAGAAAATGGTCTGACCATGACAAAGGCACTGCTTCTAAGCCCCTTAGTCTCAGACCATTGCTCAATTGCTCGGAAAGGAATACCATGTCAGGTGCGTGCCCCCCCTCATGAGTCGGACCCCGTACTACTTGAGTCAGGTCCATGGCTGTCATGGTGGCCATGAACTCCTGTGCCAACCCAGAGGTTTCGCCGAGTGACGGCAGGTTGAAGTCCCCCAAGACAATAAGTCTGCGGAACTCCACCGCCAACCCGGCTACCTCCTCGAGTAGCACAGGCAGGGCTTTTGACATGCAGCTGGGAGGCAGGTACGTGAGAAATAAGCCCACCTGAACCCCTAAGTCCAACTTCATCAAGAGTGACTCGCAACCCGCAATTTCCGGAGCAATGAGTCCACGTAGGCAAAGGCTCTCCCTGGCTATAATAGCCACTCCTCCCCCCCTTCCCTGGGGTCGAGGTTGGTGCCATATCTGAAACCCAGCTGGGCAAATTTCAGAGAGAGGAACACCTCCCTCTGGGCCCAGCCAGGTTTCAGTAATACATGCCAGGTCGGCCTCCTCATCCAGGATCAGATCCCGGATGAGGAGAGCTTTATTGACCACCGACCTGGCATTAAGCAGCAGCAACCTGAGTCCAGGGCCAGAGTTACACTCATCACCAGTACCCAAGATTGGGCTCACAGAGCCGGAACAAGGGACCGTTATTAAGGAACGGTCTCTCGTTCCCCTGGAACGGCTAGCTCTGTGACCCCCGCCATATCTGCCTCTCCCCAGCAACACAGGGATATTCTGGCCCCTGCCACCCCAGAGATCGGTGCCCCTTCCTCTCCTGTCTCCCGAGCGTCAGGTGGGCCAAACCTATCATTCATACTACTCACAATCATCTCATCCATACTGTACTCCCACCCACCCCAACCATCACACTCATACCAATCATTCATTCCATGCACAAGATTAACTCCATTCCAATCATCCATTAATTAGCGAACCCTCCCAATATTAAAAAAGATTAAATTAGTAATAAGTAAAAAGCTAATAAAATGTGGCACAATATAAATGCATATAAATAGAAATTGAAAAATTCACAAAATTAATAATTAGTAATATAAAATGGTAAAAATGATAAAATAGTAAAAATCAGATCTTAATACTAATTATTAGTTAGTTAAACATCGGTTAGTCAGTCGGTCCAGGTGAAGTGTCTTATGAACCAAAAATAACTTGTCCGCTGGGGTTATGGGTGCTCCATCGGTAGAGGCTTTCAAAAATAAGATGAACAATCATTTGACTGGCATGGTATAAGGCTTCTGCCTTGACCAGGGGTTGGACCAGAAGATCTCTAAGGTCCTTTCAACCCTATGAATCTATGATGTGTCACAACCTTTCTTTCATTTTTTCTTAACAATCTTGCATATTCCTTCATCGGAGGGATCTCTGCACCACTCAGCCACCTTCTAGGTGTGCATTGTGAGTGTTGCCCCTTCTTTGTAAGCGTGTGTGATATCATGACCCACAATACAAAGTGTGTAGGCTTGTGCTCCAACTCTGCCATTCTCCATCTTCTTTCCTTCCTCTGGTGTCTAGATACTGCTGAAGTGGGTTGATAGTCTTGTAAGCATGTCTGATAGTCTTGTTCTCTTCCATTCCTTTGGCACCAGAGGGAGTGAAGCATCCCAAGATCTAGATAGGGTCATTTGCCTCTTCTGTTGAACTGAATGCTTTGAATTCTTCTTCTTTCTCCTCTAGATACCCTTATGAACCAAAAAGGCAAAGATTGGGTGAATTCCGTGCCCAAAGTTACCAAGATTATAGGAGCACGTCCAATGATAGAGCTCCCCCAGGTTATCGTGGCCAAGGGACATCAGGCCATTACCGACCTTTCCATCAAGGGCAACCACCACGTCTGTATTAAATTTTTAAGATGCTTTATTTTAGATTGTTGTAGATTAAAAAATGAGTTTTTTCAACAATTGGAATTTCTGTGTCTCTTTCCACCCCACTCCATCCAGCAGTGGTCCCTGAGGTAGCTGATGCTTTTTGGTTTGTATTCTACCCCTTCAATCCAGTCCTAGTTTGGGACGCGGGCCTTTGCTTCCAGCCATCGCTTCATTCAAGGGTTCCTTTCTACATCTACCTGTCACCTACATTTACCTCCTTCTCTCCTGAGTTCCTTCCCCCTGCGAGCTTCTCCAACACCAATCTGGCCTATAGTTGGGTTGAAGCAGACTTGGGATTTTGAATTCCAGCTGTCACTCGCTGCTCCAGCCGAAGGCCCACACATTTATTCCTGCCAGATGCCGTCTGCGAGGTAGGGGGAAGTGGGATGAGGCCTGGCTTGGAGAAGATTGGCATCCTGATGGATGGTCGTAATGCGGAGCGAGGTCGGGCAGGCCTTAGCTCCGGCAGCTGTGGCCTCTAATTGAGATCTGGCCCTGGACACCGTTCGTAGTTGGCCCAGCCCTCCCAAATGAATCCCTGGCCTTTCCTTGACCAGGCTGGCTTTTTCAAGCCTTCCTTTTGGAGCCTGTCGAATGGCCAAGGGATCGTGGCCGCGACGTTAGGCTACAGAAATAAGGCTTCATTCAGGAGCCCCGGCTTTCTATCGATCGCTGCCTTAATCCACGCCAATAAAAGGGCGCTCCTCGTCTCACCATTGGCAGTCATTAAGCGAATGGCACAGTTGTTAAGCGAAGTTGTTAAGAGAAGAAGTGGAAGTGATGTGCCAGTGCCTGGAGGCTGTTGGGGTCTGGATGGGTGTGAACAGACTCAAACCCAACCCTGACAAGACGGAGTGGCTGTGGGTTTTGCCTCCCAAGGACGATTCCATCTGTCCGTCCATTACCCTGGGGTGGAATTATTGACCCCCTCAGAGAGTGTCTGCAACATTACAGCACCATCTATGAGCTGTGGTGAGGAGGGCGTTTGCCCAGGTTCTCCTGGTGCACCAGTTGCGGCCCTACATGGACAGGGAGTCACTGCTCACAGTCACTCATGCCCTCATCACCTCGAGATTGGACTACTGCAACGCTCTCTACATGGGGCTACCTTTGAAAAGTGTTCAGAAACTTCAGATTGTGCAGAATGCGGCCGCGAGGGCAATCATGGGCCTTCCCAGATACACCCATGTCTCATCAACACTCCGCAGCCTGCACTGGCTGCCGATCAGTTTTTGGTCACAATTCAAAGTGTTGGTTATGACCTATAAAACCCTACATGGCATCTGACCGGAATAACTCCGGGACCGTCTACTGCCGCACGAATCCAAGCGGCCGATTAGGTCCCACAGAGTTGGCCTTCTCCAGGTTCCGTCAACTAAACAATGTCGTCTGGCGGGACCCAGGGGAAGAGCCTTCTTTGTGGTGGCTCCGGCCCTCTGGAACCAACTCCCCCCAGAGATCAGAACTGCCCCCCCACCTCACCTTTCGTTAGTTGTTGAAAACTCACCTTTGCCGCCAGGCATGGGGAAATGGACACCTCCCCCAACTACTTGGCTTATGTATGGTTTGATTGGTTTGTGTGATTATTTTATTATAAGCGTTTTTAAATTGTGTTTTTGAATATTGGATTTGTACATTGTTTATTATTGTTATGAGCCGCCATGAGTTTTCGGAGAGGGGCGGCATACAAATCTAATAAATTATTATTATTATTAAGTGAACCAATTGTTTGCTAGGGGCCAATTTTGCTGAAAATCTGAAGTAAATGCTTTTTTAAAAAACTAAACCTTGTAAAACATGGTCACGTAACTGTGAGACCCTGCAAACGGCCATAAATGCCAGGCCAGTTAACTAACATTCAGGCAGAAGCCTGGGGAGGAGACTAGATTACTATCAGAGTTGGAAGGGACCTTAGAGGTCATCTAGTCCAACCTCCGTCCCCCACTCAAGCAGGAGACCCTCCACCAGGGATGGCGAACCTTTTTTTTGCTCGGGTGTCAAAAAGGATGTGCGCATGCGCAATAGCCCACACCCATAATGCATTGCCCTCTCCCCCCACATGCACACACAATACGCGCACTAGAGCTTGTGTGCCCTCAGATATAGCTCCACGTGCCCCCTGTTCCACCCATGCCATAGGTTCGCCATCACGGCCCTACACCATTTCGGACAAATGGCCGTCCAGTCTCCCCTTGAAAGTCTCAAGTGTTGGAGCTCTCACAACCTCCACAGGCAACTTCTCTTCCACTGGCTGATCGCTCTCACCGTCAGAAAGTCCCTCCTTATTTCCAGGTTGAATCTCTCCTTGGTCAGCTTCCATCCGTGATTCCTCGTCTGGATTTCTGGTGCCTTGGAAAACAGCCTGACCCCCTCCTCTCTGGGGCAGCCCTGCAAATATTGGAACACCGTTATCCTGTGTCCCCTGGTCCTCCTCTTCACCAGACTAGCCAGGCCCGGTTCCCTCAACTGCTCTTCCTCTGATTTAGCCTCCAGTTCTCTAATCATCCTGGTTGCTCTCATCTGCGCTTTCTCCAGAGTTTCAATTTCCTTTTTGTAGTATGGTGACCAAAACTGGATGCAGTACTCAAGGTGTAGCTTTACTAAGGCTTGACCATCAGGCGTTCAGAACTGAATCGTAACTGTGCCCCTGGGAATGTCTGTCATAACTTCAAATGGCCACTAAGCACTTGTCAGAAAAATATGTGACAGACAGACAGACAGACAGACCAACATACATACATTCGCTATAGTTTCCATATATACATCAATGCATAATACCTGGAGAATAAATCAATGGCATACACATTTCCCAATCAATCAAAATTCAATCACCTATTTTTAACACCCAGTCTTGCTATTATTCATCAGTCTGTTTCTTTCTTTTCTCCACCCTCCCCTCTCTCTATCTCCCTCTCCTCTATCTATCCCTCTCCTCCTTGCTTTCTCCCCAGATCACATAGAATCAATTCCAGATCTGATCTCCTGATACTTTTCCTCGACACTTTGTTTGTAGCAGAATCGCCGGCTTTGGGAAGAACATAAAAGCTGCCCAAAGAGGACACCCTGCATTTTCTTTCAACATCTTCCGGTGCAAATTGGGTGCTCTGTGGTGGAGCTCCATTTTCTCTACCCCACTACGTTCCCCGCCCCCCGGTCTGGAAAGAAGCCCATCCCTGGAAGCATCTATTTGCTCACTCACGCTAGACCAATGCGATACTCTTTGTATGTCACAACAAGCAAATCTGCATCCATTGGCTACGCCAAGGGTCCCCAAACTTGGCAACTTTAAGACTTGTGGACTTCAACTCCCAGAATTCTCCAGCCAGCTATGCTGGCTGGAGAATTCTGGCAGTTGAAGTCCACAAGTCTTAAAGTTGCCAAGTTTGAAGACCTCTGGGCTACGCCATTGTGTCTCTTTCCTGAATGGGTATTGCCCATGGTGGAACTGAGATGAAAAGGGCAGAATTAGACAACGAAAATTGGGCAAATGAACTTGGGATTGTTTTTGGTAGAAACAAGGGATGGATTTCTCCAAGAGGACCTAACTTTGTGGTCTTTGGAGCCAACCGAGGAACAAGAGGAAAAACTACAGGCAGCTGATAAAACAAACAAAACAACCCAGAAGGGCCTAGAATGGCAAAATGACCATGTGTAAGATTTAGTATGTGTTCAACTCATTGCACAGTCAAGAAAGATAAAATATGAAGTGGCAGATTATTAGATAGATGTTCATGTGGTTGAAGCACAGAAAAACATAGCTTTGTGTGTACATCTGGATGTCCTCCTGGTGTTGTGATGGTCAGATTGGGCTCACAATTTAGGAGCAGACTGAGTTCACTTTCAAAGAATTCCTAAAAGTTGCACCTGGAGGAGGCAGGACTGGAGTAATACTGGCCTCGTTACCTAGTTTATTTTCCTAAGTACCAGAACAGGAGTAGGCATCCTGCCTTGATTACTTTTATAATGAGCTCCGGGCAGTATACTCTCCCCCCCCTCCGAATCATCTTTTGAGGTGTGGCTGAGAAGGAGTGACTGGCCCCAAGTGACCCAGCCAGATGTGATGCTAAGAGGGGAACTAGAAATCCAGTCTGCTGCTTTCAAAGCCAACATTTGAAACTTAGACCAGATGGATGGTCTACCACGTCAGTTGACTCTAACCTCACTGAGAAATGGGATTTAGAACTTGGAACCCAGGGATGATGGCAGTTGGAGGAGGGGGCTTCCTATTGGTCCACTTGAGTAGCCCCCACCTGACAGGTTTCAGTTGTTACTAAGGGAATGGAGCAGTTTGAATTTAGCCAAAGAGAAGAGCAGACATACTTCATACATGGCTTTTCATTAGTTAGTCTAATTCAAGGTTTCAGGTCAATTCTGCGTTCCTGTATTGGAAAGGCTAGCAAAGAAATTTCTTTTTATTAGTGTCCTTGTTTTTTGAAATAGTAGGAAGTTATAGGTATATAGGTAGAGGGTTATAGATATATAGCGAGAGGGAATTTGGGGTTGGGTGGGTGGATAGTTAGGGTCATCTAAAGGGGCTGAGGTTTGCAGTAGGTTGACAAAGTTCTTGTTGTTTGTTTTCTTGTTTTGAAATAGTAAGTAGTAAACTAGAGGGAATTTGGGACTTGGTGGCAGTGGAGGGTGAGTAGTTAAATTAGGAAGATAATCGAAGGTTCATCGAAAGTAAAGCCAAAAAATGAACGAATGGCTCAGGATGTTCAAAATACCGAAGGTTCAGCAAAGCAAAGCAAAGGTAAACAGTCAGACAAAATCCTGGAATAGGGTTGGGCAATTAATTTTGCCACGGGGCCGCATGAGAAATTGGGATGGTTTTAGCAGTCCGGACTCAGTTCTACCCAATACTGTATATATGCTATTGCTATAAAAGAAAGAAAGAAAGAGGAAGGAAGGAAGGAAGGAAGGAAGGAAAGAGAGAGAGAAAGGATGGGAGGGAGGGAGGGAGAGAGAGGAAGGAGGGAAGGAAGGAAAGAAGGACGAAAGAAAGAAATTGGAAGGAAGGAAAGAGAAAGAGAGAGAAAGGGAGGGAGGTACGGGAGAGAGGAAGGAGGGAAGGAAGGAAAGAAGGAGAGAGAAAGGAAGGAAGAAAGGAAGGGTGGGAGGGAGGGGAGAGAAAGGAAGGAAGGGAGAGAGAGAGAGAGAAAGGAAGGAGGGAGGGAGAGAGAGAGAGAGAAAGAAAGAAAGAAAGAAAGAAAGAAAGAAAGAAACTTTGGGGCAACCATGACCTTGTATCCCTGAGTCTACACAACCTTAGGGTTAAGCAACCCAACCCTTGTGCGAGCGTCATCTGCAGACACCTGCGCCCCTATTCCAACGTTCGTGTGTGCCTATGCGTGCAAAAAGTCCTCCTGCTCTTGGCTCCCTTTTCACCTCTCCGTATGGTTCCTCCCGCAACTTCCCGCTTTGAAGAGAAGGGACCGGTCAGCGATTAAGTCTGCCCGGGAGGAGGGAGGGATCAACACAGTGGCAGAGCCGGCCGCTCCTCCCTTCCCCGAACCAGCGCCGCTTCTCTCTCTTGGTGGCTCCTGCGGACTGGAAGTCGCCGTGCTGCGCCTTAAATGGACTTCACACTCCGGGAGCGAAGCTTCAGCCGTGCAAAGGGCCAGGCGGGGGTGGGGGTGCGGGGCGAGGTGGGCGGGGGCTGGGAAACCGGCAGGAAAAGGTGGCTGGAGAAAAGTTATCCCGGCCTTAAAACACCCGCGAGGGCTCCCTGCGTTGCCCGAGCGTCTGCTAACCAAAACGCCAGAAATCGAAGGTCAACGCTTAGCCAAAGTCCTAGAAATCAAAGGTCAGCGCTTAGCCAAACTCCCAGAAAGCAAAGGTCAGTTCATAATCCAAAGTCAAAAAAAGGAAGGTTAAGCTGCCAATCAAAATCCAGAAAAATAAGGCTAAGCAGTTAGCCCAAAGCCACAAAAACAACAATAGGCAGGTAGCCCAAAGTCACAAAAACAAAGCTGAGCATTTAAGCAAAACTCAATATATCAAATTTCAACCATTAGCCAAAATCCAAGAAAGCAAAGGTCAGCACTTAGCCAAAATTGAATAACTCAAAGCTCAGCAGTCAACCAAAAGTGAAGAAGTCACAGCTCAGCAGTCAACCAAAAGTCAAGAACAGGAAGAAAGACAGGATGAAATGGAACAGATAACTACTGGTGTAGGCATGGTGGCTGATTTTCATCAAAATCGTGCTGATTTTAACCAAGGTTCACATATATGTGTTAATAACATGGCCGTGTGTGTTTATGTGAATAATTGAACCTTGGTTAAAATCAACTCCATATTATGGCTAGAACTTTCATTCAAGAACTTCATTCTTTAGGCACTTTGGCTGTCCTTATTAGAACTAGGAAGCTAAGAAGGATTGGATAGGGTTACCTATGTGGAAGAGCATTTTTTAAAAACCCAAAAGCTTTTCCCACTCAACATAGGAAGAAAAGGTTGGAGTGAGTTTTGAGAGTTGCTTAACTATCTTTCAAAAATGTCCACCAGTGAGAGGCCTGTGAATGGCGGGAGCTTTCCTGCTAAAGAGGGATGCAAAAGGGTTCGTGATCGTTTTTATGTCCAATATTTTACATCTCTGACATTCAGAATAGAAAGACAAAAAGCATCTATTATAATAATAATAATAATAATAATAATAATAATAATAATAATAATAATAATTAAAAAAAAAATTACATCTCTTTTAGAAAGTGAAATGCATATTTCTTGGTTTTATTCATGAGAGGGATGTCTAATTCCATTCGTTTAGGGCAGTGATGGTAAACCTTTTTCTCCTTGGGTGCCGAAAGAGGGAGCATGCATGCTATCGCTCATGCGTGAGTGCCCACACCCATAATTCAATACACGGGGAGGGCAAAACAGCTTCTCCTGCCCCCCAGAGGCCCTGTGGAGGCCGTAAACGGCCTGAGTCCCAACTTCTGGTGGTCGCAGTAGCCTCTTGCTTCATCCTCCCCAGGCTCTTTGTAGCCAAAGGAGGGTAAAAACGTCCTCATCCATCCCCCCGGGGCCTCTCGGGAAGCCAAATATGCCCTCCCAGAGCCTCTGTGTGAGCCAAATATCAGCTGGCTGGCACATACATGCACATTGGAGCTGAGCTAGGGCAATGGCTCGTGTGCCAACAGATATGCCATCATTGGTTTAGGGAGTCTCATTATCACAAAAATGGGCCGCGATGGCTCAGTGGTTAAAGACGCTGGGTTTGTCAGCTGGACAGCTGACAGCTTGGGTTCGAGACCCGCATAGCACCTAATGGGAGAGCTCCCGTTACTTGCCTCAGCTCCTCTGCCCACCAAGCAGTTCGAAAGTATGCAAATGTGAGTAGATGAGTAAGTACCACTCTGGTGAGAAGGTGCCTCTGACATATAGCCAGGCAGGCCACACGTGCACAGACATTGTTTTCGGACAATGCTGCCTCCCTCGGTTAAAAAGGGAGATGAGCATCTCCCCTTTAGAGTCGGTCCCGACAGAACAGAGTAAATCTTGTGCTGCAGTTAATTATCATAAAGATGGAGAGCCCTGTTTGAAGGGGCAAAGGAATCGCCTGGAAATTCCAGGCAGCAAAATGTAAGTTTCTCACCACCCTTGTTTTTTATTTTGGTCTTTTCCTTCCGTTTCCTTATTGACATATCTGTGACTTTCCAGCCTGTGCTCTTTCATGAGGGATGCTGTCTCCTCTTGTCTTTTTACAGCCCAAAGCTGCCGAGGAAAAACCGGTTCCCATGGAGGAAGAGGATGAACTGGACCAAGCTACATTCAGAATTGTGAGTCTTCTCTAGGCACAAAAAGGGGGGAAAATCAAAGAGGGCTGGTCATCCACCCTACAAAATTTCCCTTTGACTCACGAGAGCAGCAGCTATTTAATTACAAAATCTGCTTACGTCTTCAGACTTCAGACTTTCTTTAGGACAGAACCAAATAAAACAGGAAGACGTACGATTACAATTGACCCCAGAATTTATGTTTGTTAAGTGGGAAATTAGTTAAGTGAGTTTTGCCCACATTTTACGACCTTTCTTGCTACAGTTGCTAAGTGAATCGCTGCAGTTAGAAACGTGGTTGTTAAGGGAACCGCAATGACTACAGGACTCTCCTACCGCCATCAATAGGAAGCGGTTGCCAAGCGTCCGAATGTAGATCGCAGGACCCTCTGGATGCTGAGGAGGGTCATCGGTCCTTAGTTGAGAAAGCTGACATGCTGCCGAGCCAAACACCGGTCCTTGGCGTTTCCATCTCGACAGACAGTGACTTTTCCCACCACCAGTTTATCTCTCAAACAGGAGAATCAGAGATTGGCTGAGAGGGGATTGGAAAAGGAGATTCTCCCTGCAAGAAGGAGGAACCTTCCACTCAAAGGTTGTCCTCTCTGCAGCATGTTTGACTTGTCTCGGGAACAAAGAAAACTCTGGTGGCTGCCATCTTAGAAGGGGGCCCACAGCAGATCCCCTCCCCCAAATTCAAGCCCCCCCCCCCCCCCCGCCCAGCCTCCAAAGGTTTTCCTAAGTCAGGGTCTCTCTTCACTCGGCCTTTCTTCTGATGTGCGATTAATGCAGAACTTTGTTTTTTCTGTCCTCCAAGTGCAAAAAGCTGATGAAGCCGGTGAAAAAGTCACTGAAGAAGTTGGACAAACCAGACAAAGGACTTTCGGACCAAGAGCTGCTGGAGCAAACCCGGACTTGCCTACTTAATATCGGGGACCACATTATGGAGTGTGTGAAAATCCATATTGAACCAGATGTTTTGGACACATGGAAAACGTGAGCCCTTCCCTCCCTCTCTCATGTTGCAGTCAAACCTAGGGGTCAGGAGTCTTTTTGAGTTTGGAGGTATAGGGAAGAAGAGGCTGAACCTGGGGATGGAATTAAAAGAGGAATCAGCCAAGAATCTCTACATAGCCACAAACAAACTAAGTCCAATTCCTGCTGAAATGCCACAAAGGAGATGCAGTCTCCAATTGTGCTGAATTCCTGTAAATTCATATTTTAGTCCAAACTGCCAGAAAACCACGGTACAGGCATCGGCAGTAGTTAAGAGAAGTGGCAGACTGGTTCATGCCATGCTTAGACCAAGATCTGCAGACTTTGGGAATCTTCGTGACTCAAGTTTGAAGCAAGACATTTTAGGAAGTAGAAGGAGTGTAAGAGGGGATTTTTGGCCCCAGAATAAAATACCCCTCCATCCTTGTTTGTTTGGGGCATCACTTTTCCCCGGCATGAAAAGTTTGGGCTTTTGGCCCAGTTCCTGTAGAGAAAATTTAAATGTATGTCTCTCTCCTTTCAGGAATCTATGGATTTATGTTTCGAAATTTATCGAATTTAACACCCAGAAATTGTACAAATTATACAAAAAGGCAAGCAGAAAGCGAGACCGGGAGCAGGAGGTAAGAACAGAGGCGTGTGTTTGTGTATGTTTGTGTTGTGCGGAAGAATGGAAGGGATCACAAATAGAGAAGGAAGGAAGGGGAACATCTTGCGCGGAAGAAAACCCCAGCAACTAGAGGAATTCTGCCTGAGACTTTTAGGTGGGATTGTGCTCTTTTCCTTGTCTTTCTCTTTTCTTTCTCTTCATCAAACCTTGATAGTGAAGACATCTTTGGTCACAAAGGAAGAGGTGGAGGATGGAAAACCTATTCTTTCTGTTTGTGTCTTTAATCCGTCCCTCTAGAAGAGGCCCTCTCCAACTCAATCCCTCCTCCCCAGCCCTTGGTTTATAAGACCCCAACCATTGTTACTGCTGGCCTTTTGAGTTCTCTGACGATGTTGTCTTTCTGCTCGGCAGGAACCGAAGAAGAAGAAGCAGAAGGAGGAAGAGGAAGAAACGCAGCTTCACCCGGAAATTCCAGGGCCCAGCAAAGCTAGTGCCAGGTCTCTTGGCACCCTTCACCCCCTTCGCCCAAAGCCGCAGCCGCCAGGTCCTCCTCACTCAGCCAGGATGCACGGAGATGCCTACAGACAATACAACCAGCCACCTGGGGAACATTTCAGCCGCACAGGTGAGAGGTTTTCAGTGTGGTGCCTCTTTGCCTATTTACACTGTAGCTATCTCCAGGGCCGCCATCAGGGATTTTGGGGCCCAATACAGCCTAAGTGCCTGCCCTCCCCCGCCATTTTAAAACTACTGCCCCCCAAATCCCGTGCCATGCCACCATGGCCACACACCCTGGGCAAGCCCTCCTCCGGCCCTCTGAGGTCAAACACAGCCCTGATGTGGCCCTCAATGCAATTGAGTTTGACACCCCTGGCCTAGAGGCTAAATCCTATGACCAAGGGCTAAGAGAAGGAGTATGTTTAGCTCAACTAATAGAAAGCTGAGGGGGAATATAATAGTAGTTTCCCAATCCTTAAAGGGCTGCCACAGAGCAGATGGCATCTATTTATTCTCCATGCCACCTGAAGATAGTACAAGAAGCAATGGGTGGAACCTCACCAAGAAGAAATGCAATCTGGAAATAAGGAAAAACCTGGGACTGGGCGGCATAGAAATAAATAAATAAATAAATAAATCCTTTCTTTTTTATTAAAAGAAATTAATATCGTATATACTCGAATATAAGTCGATATTTTCAGCACAAAAATGTGCTGAAAAATCCAACCTCGACTTATACTAGAGTCACTGACTTTCACTGACCTGAAAACTGTCTCAAAGCTCCAATGTGAAAGGCAGGGAGGAAAGAAACCTCATGGCTGGCAACAGGAGGGTTTTTTTTCTTTCTGCTCTTGCTACCCCTGAGCTGCCTGATTGGCAGCAGGCTGAACCAATCACAGCTCCTTCTCTACACAGAAAGGAGGCACTGAGAGAGCTATCTGATTGGCAGCAAGCTGTACCAATCACAGCTCCTCCTCTACAGGAAGCACTGGGGGAAGGGGCGGGAGGGTTGAAGAGACTTTTAGAAGGAAGGAACCAAGGCTTTCTCTTCTGATCAAGCCAGCAACAATATTTTACTAGTAAATAAAATGTACAAGTAAAATGTAAGTTACCCATTTAAATTTGATTAACAGGATAGTTATTTTGTAAGAAAATGTTGCTTAAAGTGGGGATAACTCTGTGTAATTAAACTTTTTCTTCCAACTATACTTATCCTACCCAAGAGGATTGTTAACGCTGACTTGTATAAAACAATACAAAGGTTAGGATAATATAATAGTATGAATTTTGTCATTAATCATTTGTTCTACGTAATTAATATGAATAGATTTACCTATATCATGTAGAAGAAAGATTTTACAGTTAATGATTGAGTAACCGCCAATTGTTATTTACTGATCTATTGAGATAGTAATAATGATTTTAACTTATGAAACACGTTTTAAATGGAAAATCTGAATATTTATCACATGGAAGTTTGATTTAAGCAATTGTTTTGAAAGAATATATGAAATTCCAATTATTAAGAAAATTATAATGATATTGTAATGAAGATTAAGATAACAGGTTTTAAGATTAAGATAACATTCCTAAAGATATTTTAAGAGGTTTTTGGAATTAAAAAAAAAGAAAGATTTTGGAAGGGGAGGAAGAAAGATGCAATAAATGAAAAACATTTTGGAAGGGAAAAAGTTATATAATATAATAATAACAGGGTTGGAAGGGACCTTGGAGGTCTTCTGGTCTAACCCCTTGCCTAGGCAGGAAACCCTACACTACTTCAGACAAATGGGTATCTAACATCTTCTTAAAAACTTCCAGTGTTGGAGCATTCACAACTTTTGGTGGCAGGCTGTTCCACAGATTCATTGTTCCAACTGTCAGGAATTTTCTCCTTAGTTCTAAGTTGCTTCTCTCCTTGTTTAGTTTCCACCCATTGCTTCTTGTTCTGCCCTCAGATGCTTTGGAGAATAGGTTGACTCTTTCTTCTTTGTGGCAAACTCTGAGATATTGGAAGAATGCTATCATGTCTCCCATGGTTCCTTTTTTCTTTAAATTAGATATACCCAGTTCCTGCAACCGTTCTTCATATGTTTTTTTATTCTCCTACAAAAACAATTTTAAGAAGCTACAATAGAAGAATATTCCACTTTTATAAGTTACCAATAGCCACTGTATTTTCCACCCTGGACTTATATTCAAGTCAATAAGTTTTCCCAGTTTTTGTGGCAAAAGTAGGTGCCTCGGCTTATAATTGGGTCAGGAGTCTTTTTGAGTTTGGAGGTATAGGGAAGAAGAGGCTGAACATGGGGATGGAATTAAAAGAGGAATCAGCCAAGAATCTCTACATAGCCACAAACAAAGTCCAATTCCTGCTGAAATGCCGCAAAGGAGATGCAGTATACTTTGTGGCATTAAATAAATAAATAAATAAATAAATAAATAAATAAATAAATCCCTTACTTTTTTTAATTAAAATAAATTAATGCCGGTAATTAAAAAAAACCAAAATCCATTACTATTAAAACTAAAACAACCAGCAAAACTATTAATAAAAACAGGTGAGGGCTGGGGGTTTTTCTCTGTTATTATTTAAGTGCTTTTACCATATGCTTTAAATCAAGAATCACCTCTCTCTCTGTTTCTCTCACTTTCCTGTCATTCTCTGCCTCAATCATTTTCTCATTTCTCTTTTTTTCTCCCTTTTTTCTATCATTTCTCTCTCTCTTCCTTCCACTCTTCTCTCTCTCTTTCTTCCTCTCTCATCTCTCTTTCTTTCTTTCTTTCTCTCTTTCTCTATCTTGCTTTCTTCCTCTCTCTCACTCCCTCTCTCATCTCTTTCTTTCTCTTTCTCTATCTTGCTTTCTTCCTGTCTCACTCTCTTCCTTCCTCTCATCTTTCTCTCTTTCTTTCTTTCTTTCTCCCCCTCTTGCTCTCTCTCTTTTTCTCACTTTCCCTCTCTTGTTTTCTTTCTCTCTGTCTCTTGCTTTCTCTCTCTCACTCTTTCTTGTTTTCTTTCTCTCAGCCTTTCTCTCTCTCGTTCTCTCTCTCTTGCTATCACTTTCTCTCCCCCCTTTTTCTCTCTCTCTCTTTCTCACTTTCTATCTTGCTCTGTCGCTCTGTCTTTCGTTCTCCGGAGGCCGGCACACGCTCTCCCCATCGCCCTGCCAGCCCGCCCGGAACATTCAAAGTAAGAAAAACCTTCGCTCTTACTTTGAATATTCCGGGCGGGCTGGCAGGCCAATGGGGAGAGCGTGTGCCGGCCCGTGCGCCCGACATTGAAAATCGCCTTCGCCGGCCCCCGCTGTGAGAATGCCTGCCCCGCCTCTCCTGCAACGGAGGAGCAAGAGAGGAGGATCGGGCGTGCGTGCGAGGGGCAGTGGCAAGTATCCAGGGGCGCGAGAGGGCTAGAGGTGCGGGGGGGGCGGCCACTGCTTCGTGCGCGTCCTTGGAAAAGGGTGCTCGGTGGGGCGTTTTGGTGTGCGCAGTTACAATACTCAGCTACAAGTCTTCAGCCACGATATTCTTCAGCCACCACAAGCAACACTAAACCACAACCCGCTCTATCTTCAAAAGACACACCTATGCAAAGCTGCTTTAGGGTATATACTTTGGTCAACCAATCAGATTACTTTACAATCTGCACATTTATCGTGACTGAAGAGTTTTACATTGTTAAAGTCATTACAATGATTACAGCTCTTCTCTCTGCAATTTGGAATATTACGTCAGGTAGGGCCCGATCCTGACCAACTCTGGATGGGCTGTTCCTGCTATGGAGACTTTGATGGCTCTGTTATTGTTTCCCCTCCTCCTTTTTCTTATTTTCTTCAAAAAGAGACAATAAAAACCAGATGAATAGTAGACAAAGGGAGAAGTACAGATTACAAAGTCCACGTGGGCTTCTTGGAAAGACTGCTAGCTTCTTCCCCTTCCTTGTCTTGCAGGACGAAGGGAATGGCAGCAAAACCGCCAATTTAATCCCAGTTGGAATGTCTATTCAGTGCAGGGCAGGAACCGACACCACCCGCACGAGCGTCGCTGGCAGGAAAATACCAGGAATGTGGCACAACGGGAGCAGCACTGGAGCTCAAGACACGCTGGAAATAACCAGCCTAGCACCAGCGTGCGTCAAAAGCGCCACTATGAGGAGTACGGCAGAGCGTGCTGTTACCAGGGACCTGTGGAATACAGGTGAGGGGCTAAGCAGGCCATTCGGCTAGTCCGTGTGGCATCTGCAGGAGTCAGCATGCCAAAAGCAAGGAATGGTGGTTGTCACAAAGATCATGGAAGGGAGATTGCAGGGACTACTAGAACTGTAGGGTTGGGTTAGGCTCTCCCTACCCTCTTACAACAGCAATACTCCAAAGAGTATTCTTTGAGTACCAGGAATAGTTGTGGGAGGTAAATATGTCTAGCCCAGTGATGCTGAACCTATGGCAGGGGTGCCACAGATGGCACGTGGAGCCATATCTATTGGCATGAGAGCCGTTGCCCTAGCTCAGCTCCAATGTGCATGTGTGCGCCGGACAGCTGATTTTTGACTTACACAGAGTCTCTGGGAGGGCGTTTTTGGTTTCCAGACAGATGGGGAAGACCTTTTTACCCTGCCTTGGATCCAGGGATGCCTTTGGAACCTGGGGAGGATGAAACACGAGCCTACTGGGCCCACCAGAAGTTGGGAAACAGGCCGTTTCCAGCCTCCAGAGGGCCACCAATGGGCAGGAGAAGCTGTTTTCGCCCTCTCCAGGCATTGAATTATAGGTGTGGGCATTCATGCGTGTGTGATTGCGCATGCACACTCTCTTTTGGCACTCGGGGGGAAAAAAGGTTCACCATCACTGGTCTAGCCTATGGATGTGGCTCATTAAAAGAGATCCAGCTTAGAAATAAGGAGAAATTTCCTGACAGCGAAAGCAATTAAGCAGTCAAATAACTTGTCCGCTGGGGTTATGGGTGCTCCATCGGTAGAGGCTTTCAAAAATAAGATGAACAACCATTTGACTGGCATGGTATAAGGCTTCTGCCTTGACCAGGGGTTGGACCAGAAGATCTCTAAGGTCCTTTCAACCCTATGAATCTATGATGTGTCACAACCTTTCTTTCATTTTTTCTTAACAATCTTGCATATTCCTTCATCGGAGGGATCTTTGCACCACTCAGCCACCTTCTAGGTGTGCATTGTGAGTGTTGCCCCTTCTTTGTAAGCGTGTGTGATATCATGACCCACAATACAAAGTGTGTAGGCTTGTGCTCCAACTCTGCCATTCTCCATCTTCTTTCCTTCCTCTGGTGTCTAGATACTGCTGAAGTGGGTTGATAGTCTTGTAAGCATGTCTGATAGTCTTGTTCTCTTCCATTCCTTTGGCACCAGAGGGAGTGAAGCATCCCAAGATCTAGATAGGGTCATTTGCCTCTTCTGTTGAACTGAATGCTTTGAATTCTTCTTCTTTCTCCTCTAGATACCCTTATGAACCAAAAAGGCAAAGATTGGGTGAATTCCGTGCCCAAAGTTACCAAGATTATAGGAGCACGTCCAATGATAGAGCTCCCCCAGGTTATCGTGGCCAAGGGACATCAGGCCATTACCGACCTTTCCATCAAGGGCAACCACCACGTCTGTATTAAATTTTTAAGATGCTTTATTTTAGATTGTTGTAGATTAAAAAATGAGTTTTTTCAACAATTGGAATTTCTGTGTCTCTTTCCACCCCACTCCATCCAGCAGTGGTCCCTGAGGTAGCTGATGCTTTTTGGTTTGTATTCTCCCCCTTCAACCCAGTCCTAGTTTGGGACGCGGGCCTTTGCTTCCAGCCATCGCTTCATTCAAGGGTTCCTTTCTACATCTACCTGTCACCTACATTTACCTCCTTCACTCCTGAGTTCCTTCCCCCTGCGAGCTTCCCCAACACCAATCTGGCCTATAGTTGGGTTGAAGCAGACTTGGGATTTTGAATTCCAGCTGTCACTCGCTGCTCCAGCCGAAGGCCCACACATTTATTCCTGCCAGATGCCGTCTGCGAGGTAGGGGGAAGTGGGATGAGGCCTGGCTTGGAGAAGATTGGCATCCTGATGGATGGTCGTAATGCGGAGCGAGGTCGGGCAGGCCTTAGCTCCAGCAGCTGTGGCCTCTAATTGAGATCTGGCCCTGGACACCGTTCGTAGTTGGCCCAGCCCTCCCAAATGAATCCCTGGCCTTTCCTTGACCAGGCTGGCTTTTTCAAGCCTTCCTTTTGGAGCCTGTCGAATGGCCAAGGGATCGTGGCCGCGACGTTAGGCTACAGACATAAGGCTTCATTCAGGAGCTCCGGCTTTCTATCGACCGCTGCCTTAATCCACGCCAATAAAAGGGCGCTCCTCGTCTCACCATTGGCAGTCATTAAGCGAATGGCACAGTTGTTCAGCGAAGTTGTTAAGAGAAGAAGTGGAAGTGATGTGCCAGTGCCTGGAGGCTGTTGGGGTCTGGATGGGTGTGAACAGACTCAAACCCAACCCTGACAAGACGGAGTGGCTGTGGGTTTTGCCTCCCAAGGACGATTCCATCTGTCCGTCCATTACCCTGGGGGGGAATTATTGACCCCCTCAGAGAGTGTCCGCAACATTACAGCACCATCTATGAGCTGTGGTGAGGAGGGCGTTTGCCCAGGTTCTCCTGGTGCACCAGTTGCGGCCCTACATGGACAGGGAGTCACTGCTCACAGTCACTCATGCCCTCATCACCTCGAGATTGGACTACTGCAACGCTCTCTACATGGGGCTACCTTTGAAAAGTGTTCAGAAACTTCAGATTGTGCAGAATGCGGCCGCGAGGGCAATCATGGGCCTTCCCAGATACACCCATGTGTCATCAACACTCCGAAGCCTGCACTGGCTGCCGATCAGTTTTTGGTCACAATTCAAAGTGTTGGTTACGACCTATAAAACCCTACGTGGCATTTGACCGGAATACCTCCGGGACCGTCTACTGCCGCACGAATCAAAGCGGCCGATTAAGTCCCACAGAGTTGGCCTTCTCCAGGTTCCGTCAACTAAACAATGTCGTCTGGCGGGACCCAGGGGAAGAGCCTTCTTTGTGGTGGCTCCGGCCCTCTGGAACCAACTCCCCCCAGAGATCAGAACTGCCCCCCCACCTCACCTTTCGTTAGTTGTTGAAAACTCACCTTTGCCGCCAGGCATGGGGAAATGGACACCTCCCCCAACTACTTGGCTTATGTATGGTTTGATTGGTTTGTGTGATTATTTTATTATAAGCGTTTTTAATTGTGTTTTTGAATATTGGATTTGTACATTGTTTATTATTGTTATGAGCCGCCATGAGTTTTCGGAGAGGGGCGGCATACAAATCTAATAAATTATTATTATTATTAAGTGAACCAATTGTTTGCTAGGGGCCAATTTTGCTGAAAATCTGAAGTAAATGCTTTTTTAAAAAACTAAACCTTGTAAAACATGGTCACGTAACTGTGAGACCCTGCAAACGGCCATAAATGCCAGGCCAGTTAACTAACATTCAGGCAGAAGCCTGGGGAGGAGACTAGATTACTATCAGAGTTGGAAGGGACCTTAGAGGTCATCTAGTCCAACCTCCGTCCCCCACTCAAGCAGGAGACCCTCCACCAGGGATGGCGAACCTTTTTTTTGCTCGGGTGTCAAAAAGGATGTGCGCATGCGCAATAGCCCACACCCATAATGCATTGCCCTCTCCCACCACATGCACACACAATACGCGCACTAGAGCTTGTGTGCCCTCAGATACAGCTCCACGTGCCCCCTGTTCCACCCATGCCATAGGTTCGCCATCACGGCCCTATACCATTTCGGACAAATGGCCGTCCAGTCTCCCTTGAAAGTCTCAAGTGTTGGAGCTCTCACAACCTCCACAGGCAACTTCTCTTCCACTGGCTGATCGCTCTCACCGTCAGAAAGTCCCTCCTTATTTCCAGGTTGAATCTCTCCTTGGTCAGCTTCCATCCGTGATTCCTCGTCTGGACTTCTGGTGCCTTGGAAAACAGCCTGACCCCCTCCTCTCTGGGGCAGCCTTGCAAATATTGGAACACCGTTATCCTGTGTCCCCTGGTCCTCCTCTTCACCAGACTAGCCATGCCCGGTTCCCTCAACTGCTCTTCCTCTGATTTAGCCTCCAGTTCTCTAATCATCCTGGTTGCTCTCATCTGCGCTTTCTCCAGAGTTTCAATTTCCTTTTTGTAGTATGGTGACCAAAACTGGATGCAGTACTCAAGGTGTAGCTTTACTAAGGCTTGACCATCAGGCGTTCAGAACTGAATCGTAACTGTGCCCCTGGGAATGTCTGTCATAACTTCAAATGGCCACTAAGCACTTGTCAGAAAAATATGTGACAGACAGACAGACAGACAGACCAACATAGATACATTCGCTATACAGTAGTTTCCATATATACATCAACGCATAATACCTAGAGAATAAATCAATGGCATACACATTTCCCAATCAATCAAAATTCAATCACCTATTTTTAACACCCAGTCTTGCTATTATTCATCAGTCTGTTTCTTTCTTTTCTCCACCCTCCCCTCTCTCTATCTCCCTCTCCTCTATCTATCCCTCTCCTCCTTGCTTTCTCCCCAGATCACATAGAATCAATTCCAGATCTGATCTCCTGATACTTTTCCTCGACACTTTGTTTGTAGCAGAATCGCCGGCTTTGGGAAGAACATAAAAGCTGCCCAAAGAGGACACCCTGCATTTTCTTTCAACATCTTCCGGTGCAAATTGGGTGCTCTGTGGTGGAGCTCCATTTTCTCTACCCCACTACGTTCCCCGCCCCCCCGCCCCCCGGTCTGGAAAGAAGCCCATCCCTGGAAGCATCTATTTGCTCACTCACGCTAGACCAATGCGATACTCTTTGTATGTCACAACAAGCAAATCTGCATCCATTGGCTACGCCAAGGGTCCCCAAACTTGGCAACTTTAAGACTTGTGGACTTCAACTCCCAGAATTCTCCAGCCAGCTATGCTGGCTGGAGAATTCTGGCAGTTGAAGTCCACAAGTCTTAAAGTTGCCAAGTTTGAAGACCTCTGGGCTACGCCATTGTGTCTCTTTCCTGAATGGGTATTGCCCATGGTGGAACTGAGATGGAAAGGGCAGAATTAGACAACGAAAATTGGGCAAATGAACTTGGGATTGTTTTTGGTAGAAACAAGGGATGGATTTCTCCAAGAGGACCTAACTTTGTGGTCTTTGGAGCCAACCGAGGAACAAGAGGAAAAACTACAGGCAGCTGATAAAACAAACAAAACAACCCAGAAGGGCCTAGAATGGCAAAATGACCATGTGTAAGATTTAGTATGTGTTCAACTCATTGCACAGTCAAGAAAGATAAAATATGAAGTGGCAGATTATTAGATAGATGTTCATGTGGTTGAAGCACAGAAAAACATAGCTTTGTGTGTACATCTGGATGTCCTCCTGGTGTTGTGATGGTCAGATTGGGCTCACAATTTAGGAGCAGACTGAGTTCACTTTCAAAGAATTCCTAAAAGTTGCACCTGGAGGAGGCAGGACTGGAGTAATACTGGCCTCGTTACCTAGTTTATTTTCCTAAGTACCAGAACAGGAGTAGGCATCCTGCCTTGATTACTTTTATAATGAGCTCCGGGCAGTATACTCTCCCCCCCCTCCGAATGATCTTTTGAGGTGTGGCTGAGAAGGAGTGACTGGCCCCAAGTGACCCAGCCAGATGTGATGCTAAGAGGGGAACTAGAAATCCAGTCTGCTGCTTTCAAAGCCAACATTTGAAACTTAGACCAGATGGATGGTCTACCACGTCAGTTGACTCTAACCTCACTGAGAAATGGGATTTAGAACTTGGAACCCAGGGATGATGGCAGTTGGAGGAGGGGGCTTCCTATTGGTCCACTTGAGTAGCCCCCACCTGACAGGTTTCAGTTGTTACTAAGGGAATGGAGCAGTTTGAATTTAGCCAAAGAGAAGAGCAGACATACTTCATACATGGCTCTTCATTAGTTAGTCTAATTCAAGGTTTCAGGTCAATTCTGCGTTCCTGTATTGGAAAGGCTAGCAAAGAAATTTCTTTTTATTAGTGTCCTTGTTTTTTGAAATAGTAGGAAGTTATAGGTATATAGGTAGAGGGTTATAGATATATAGCGAGAGGGAATTTGGGGTTGGGTGGGTGGATAGTTAGGGTCATCTAAAGGGGCTGAGGTTTGGAGTAGGTTGACAAAGTTCTTGTTGTTTGTTTTCTTGTTTTGAAATAGTAAGTAGTAAACTAGAGGGAATTTGGGACTTGGTGGCAGTGGAGGGTGAGTAGTTAAATTAGGAAGATAATCGAAGGTTCATCGAAAGTAAAGCCAAAAAATGAACGAATGGCTCAGGATGTTCAAAATACCGAAGGTTCAGCAAAGCAAAGCAAAGGTAAACAGTCAGACAAAATCCTGGAATAGGGTTGGGCAATTAATTTTGCCACGGGGCCGCATGAGAAATTGGGATGGTTTTAGCAGTCCGGACTCAGTTCTACCCAATACTGTATATATGCTATTGCTATAAAAGAAAGAAAGAAAGAGGAAGGAAGGAAGGAAGGAAAGAGAGAGAGAGAGAGAGAAAGGACGGGAGGGAGGGAGGGAGAGAGAGGAAGGAGGGAAGGAAGGAAAGAAGGACGAAAGAAAGAAATTGGAAGAAAGGAAGGAAAGAGAAAGAGAGAGAAAGGGAGGGAGGGAGGTACGGGAGAGAGGAAGGAGGGAAGGAAGGAAGGAAAGAGAGAGAGAGAGAGAAAGGACGGGAGGGAGGGAGGGAGGGAGAGAGAGGAAGGAGGGAAGGAAGGAAAGAAGGACGAAAGAAAGAAATTGGAAGAAAGGAAGGAAAGAGAAAGAGAGAGAAAGGGAGGGAGGTATGGGAGAGAGGAAGGAGGGAAGGAAGGAAAGAAGGAGAGAGAAAGGAAGGAAGAAAGGAAGGGTGGAAGGAGGGGAGAGAAAGGAAGGAAGGAAGGGAGAGAGAGAGAGACAAAGGAAGGAGGGAGGGAGAGAGAGAGAAAGAAAAGAAGGATGGAAAGAAGGACGGAAGGAAGAAAGAAAGAAAGAAACAAAAGGGGAAGGAAGGAAGGAAGGAGAGAGAGAGAAAGGACGGGAGGGAGGGAGGGAGAGAGAGAAAGGAGGGAAGGAAGGAAAGAAGGACGAAAGAAAGAAATTGGAAGAAAGGAAGGAAAG